>NC_056725.1:300356492-300503992 GCF_019279795.1 Protopterus annectens | reverse complement strand
ATGTTTAACTAACATGACAAAGCTAAAATCCATCACTATTTTATTTTTAAGTGCACTTAAAGGCATTTGCCATTTTATACACAAAATGACCGACACCTACCACACTTATGTCAAGCATATTTTAGCACCACATTTCCTCTAGCCTCTGGGAATGACTGCATATGCAGAAGGCTACAGCTTTAAATGAAAAGCACAGCATACAGAAAGGAGGGCATGTAAGCAAGGCACAGCTGAATGTGCCCATAACTCAGTACTGTAAACTGCAGTACTACAGGGACAGTACATGACCCAGGAATAAAAAAGACTAACTGTATAATTGAGTTCTGTCATTAAAGACAGTTCTCTGCTACCTTAATCCCTTCATAATTGCACACAAAGTTTTATACCATCCATGATTTAAGATGAGGGAGGCATGGTAAACAGAGTAAAAGAGAAAAATCTTGTGTGTCTGACCATCAGTTTTCAAAACTGCTGTAGTAATAAAGCATAACACGCAATCTGAAGTTAACTGATAAAGAAAATGAAAGGAAATCAGAAAAAAGATCTGAGCAATCGTCAACAAAGCCAGGTTTTGAAGCACATCAAAAGGAATGCAAAAACATGCTCTTTTTATGGACTGGGCAACACTATTAAATTCAGGTGCTGAATCCTGTTTAAGTTGGAAAAGTCCCAACAGCTGAACAAAGTCAGCCTGTTTCAGCACCATATCCAGCTTCTACGAGTTAACAGGTTTTCTTGAAAAGCCGCCATTTCAGAATGTCAATCAGACCTCAGATTAAGTGGGAACTCCTGCAGAAATAACCAGATGCAGGTTTTAAAAACATATTTCACGGAAACTGGAAATACAAAAGATGTCTGAATGAGCTCTCTTTTCATTCCATTAAATAGTAGACAGCCATTTAAAAGTGAAGAATATGAATACAGTTAATATCAACAGAAAACGATCTGCGGCAGCGTTGAATGGAACAACTCAAACTCCAAGTTTTACAAATAAAATGAAATGATTTATAATAAATAAATACTAAATTAATTATTCTGTTTCTTATTTTAGCAAATAAATGGGTAACTCAAAACAGGGAAAAACTATGAGAAGTCAAAACTCTGTTGAAATCTTTTCAGCCATAGTTTTATTACTCAAGTTTAGATTTGAAACATGTCAAGCTGACATTTTGAGATTTAAGTACAAATTTAAAAGAAAGTGAAATAATTAGGCAAACTTCTATAACCTTACACATGCAATTACCTTATTAGACTCTGCCCTATAATAATGAGATATCTCCCTAATACATTTTAGTCACAACTACAGAAACATTAGTAATGGTTAGCTCTGCAAATTAAGCAAGCTCTAATTTAAAGACTACCAAATTATTAAGAAGTAAAACACCATCAAATAACTAAATGCAATCTACAGCTGACGGTAAAAAAACTTAAAAAGGTTAGACTTGGTATTGCCACACACAGTTGTAGATACATACAGTATAGTGCAGCAAAAAAACAGCAGTAAGGCAAAGTTGTAAACTACAGCATACACGGTAGATTATGCCAAAATACACGGTGCACATCAAAACATATTGCTAACAGTTTAAATAAGCTTATTTTAAAAATAAAGAAGTTATGTCTTACCATAACGGTCCATCTGAGTTGTTGATCTTCTTCCATTCATCACTGATGGGTACGGTTCCGAACTGAGTCGGCCAAATGCCAAGCTAGCGTACACCAAACTCTCGAGTCATGCTACTACCCACAATGCCCTTCATCCCAGTTTGCAGAACCATAATAGCAATATATATATATATATATATATATATATATATATATATATATATATACGTGTGTATAAGAAACAGAGGCCATCTCTGTGCAAGCACCCTAACACACCAAAACGACACAAAGATCCGCCAGGAGCCTTGGCGGGGGAAGGTGGGAGGGTGTGATGAATGGAAGATCATCAACAACTCAGATGGAACATTATGGTAAAACATAACTTCTTTATCTGACGTTGTTAATCTTCTTCCATTCCTCACTGATGGGACCGAGTCCATAGCTACTACAGAATCTGGGTGGCCCTCATGGAAGAACATTCTGGAGAACCACAGAGCCAAAGGCAGCTTTACCCCTGGAGATCAGATCCAATTTGTAATGCTTGATAAAGGTATGGGGTTTAGCACAGGTGGCAGCTGCATAAATATCATCCATGGAAGCCCTAGCATGAAAGGCGACAGAAGCGGCCACAGCTCTAGTGGAATGAGGTTTAAGTGGCCAGGAGCAGATTCCTCCTCCAGAGAATAAACAAAGGAGATGCAATCCCCAAGCCATTTAGACAAGGTAACCTTAGACACTGCTGATCCCTTTCTAGAGCCCGCAAAGGCAACAAAAATCTGATCTGACTTTCGAAAAGACTGTCCTGCCCAAATAAAACTGCAACTGTCTGTGGACATCCAAGAAATGAAGACAGTATTCCCCTTTGTTGGTATAATTAGGGAATAACACGGGCAACTCAATGGACTGATTAATAGAAAATTCCGAAACCACCTTGGGTAAGAAAGTGGGATTGGTGCGAAGTGATACTTCTGGAAAATCAAATAAGGACTTTTAATGCATAATGCTTGCAGCTCTGATACACGTCTGACTGAAGAAACTGCCACCAGAAACAAGGTCTTCCAGGACAGAAACCTCACATCACAGGTTAAAGCCAGCTTGAAGGGAGGTAGAGTCAAAGTTTGAAGCACCCTAGACAGATTCCATGATTCCACAGGTTGCCTAATGGGAGGTCTAGAATGAAAAATCCCCTTAAAGAAAGTCTTACACAGATGGGAAGAAATAATAGGAATTCCATCTGAACCATCATGGAAATTGGAGATGGCAGCTAGATGCACCCGAATCGTGGATGCAGAAGCCCCGTTAAGGAAAAGCTTAGTCAGATATTGAAGAACCGTAGCTAATGGAACAGAAACAGGATCCAGACACAGCTCTTGGGCTCACAAGGAAAAACATTTCCACTTGTCTTTATAAAGTTTTCTGATAGAAGGTTTGTGGGAGGCCAAAATAATATTCTGTACCGGAGAAGAAAGTGACTCAAGCCTGGCTACCAACGGAAGTGGAGCAACCAAGCTGTCAGTTTGAGAGTGGCCAGATTTGGAGACGACAACCCTTGGGGGTGAGAGATGAGGATCCTGACGGAAGTCTAGAATCCAAGGGGATCGGAGCAGGTGTGGCTGAAGGAAAGGGAACCAAACATGACGAGGCCAGGACGGGGCAATGAGAATCATTCTGCTTCTCAACCGAGTAGCTTTCCTTAAGACCAAGGGTATCAAGAGGATGAGAAGATAAGCGTACAGGAGACCCGTGGACCAATCAAGAGTCATAGCATCTCTCGGGGACTCCCCTGCGTAGGTTCATAGATTGATACTAGGCTATCTGCCCTAGGGCATTTATAAGCCTAGCCAGAGTGTGTTTGGCTTTCGCCACCCTTTTAGATTAGTTGACTGTGCCTCTGTATAGTAGGTCACACAAGATAGCCCTTTTAAGGTTAGTTTACTGTGCCTCTGTCTAGTAGGGACACAGAAGAGATCCCCAGGGGTAAACCTACTCCCATCCACTCGTCAAGATTTCTCTTGAAGAGGGTCATTGAGGGGCTCTGCCTAACATGGATTGGGATTTTGTTCCAGTGAGTGGAGCCTCTGGGATATGAATCTAGCTGCTGCACTTCGCATTAGAGGGGGAGGCCAACAGATTGCAGCAAGGCTGGCCCCAGAAGCCGAAAATTTCCTCCTCTACTTCCGGGTTGAGAGACCATTCGTGAGGAAGCAGGATGCATCTGCTCAGCCTGTCCGCAATCACGTTGGAACTCCCCGGGATGTGTGTAGCAATCAGGAAATGGTTGGTAGCTATCACCCACTGCCAAATTCTCATGGCTTTGCGGAAAGGGGGTAAGATCTGGTCCCTCCCTGCTTGTTGATGTACCAGACCACAGACATGTTGTCGGACTGGATAGCGATCGGTCCGAGAGGAAGAAGAGGGTGGAGAGTTTGTAACACCAATAGCTCTAGAACATTGATGTGTAAGTCGACTTCTAGAGGAGACCACGTGCCTTGAACAGATCTTCCCTGAAAATGGCCCCCCCACCCTATCAGGGAAGCATCCGTTGTCACCATGGCGCTGGGCTGTAGAGGTTGAAAGGGGCGACACCAAAGACTTTCTTCCATTCTCATCCACCAGAGGAGATCCTGCTTGCAAAGATCAGTGATGACGATTAGTGTGTTCAAGGGATGATGATTGTGTATCCATTGAGCTTGAAGAAGCCACTGTAACAGGCGCATATGAAGAATGGCCAATGGAACAATGGGAATGGCTGCCACCATGAAACCCAGAGCCTGCAAAACTTCCCTTGCAGACACTTTCCTGCAGTCGAGTATCACTTGTACTTGTGTTCTCAGTCTTAAGAGCCTGTGATGAGGAGGAGATATTAGACCAAGCTGAGTGTTGAACATAGTCCCTATGAATTCCAATTGTTGTGAGGGCTGAAGGTTTGATTTTTCCCAATTGATAGTAATACCCAGAGACTCCACCAGAGACAGAGTGTGGCGCAGGGCCCTGGTCAGTAGATGCTCGGTGGGGGCAGAGAGGAGCCAATCGTCCAGTTAAGGAAACACCCGGAATCCGTGCAGTCTCAAGTGAGCTGTCACCACTGCTAGACATTTCATGAACACTCTGGGGGCCATCAAGAGACCAAAAGGCAGGGCTCTGAATTGAAAATGATTGGCTCCCAGCCAGAAGCGCAAAAGCCTCCTGGAGCGTTTGTCCATTTTGATGTGATAATATGCATCCCGGAGATCTAGAGAGCACATCCACACACCCTCCCGAAGGCATGGAAGGATGGGTTGAATAGTGACCATGCGGAACTTGGTCTGTATAACTGACTCATTCAAACGACTGAGATCCAGAATGGGCCTCCAGTCCCCCATCTTTTTTGGCACCAAAAAGAGTTTGGAGTAGGACTCTAATCCACATTGATCTGGGGGGACCTTTTGGATGACTCGCTTTAGAAGAAGCTTCTTGATTTCGGAAGCTGCCTCCTCACTTTGACTGGGTGGAACATCAGGAAGGGAAAACTGAGGTCTTGGAAAGGATTTGAGGGGAATGTGATAGCCTCTGGTGATAATTCTCTGCACCCATAGATTGTCGGTAATGGAGGACCAGGCTGCTTGGTGCAGAGAGAAATGAGCCCCGACTGCATCCAGAGGAAAGCAATTGGGCAATGCTTCAGGAGTGCTGACGGGGCCTACCAGAGAAAGAATCTCTAGAGCCCTGATTCTGGTAGCCCCCTCTGCCCCTAAAGGGATGTCTTCCACCATCGGACCCTCCTCTGCCTCTGGAGGAGTCCATGCCACGTGTGTCATGAAAGAAACCTTGCGACTTTTTGTGCCACAACTTTCCACTCCTCTGATTCCTGGAGAAGGAACGCTGAGGTTTGGGGAAGCGCAGGCCCACGGCAGACAAGGTCTTTCCGTCCTGCTCGCACCTGGCCAAAGTATCCTTGACCTTAGAACCAAAGAGCGCAGAGGGCCCAATAGTGGCGTTCAAAAAAGAAGACTTGAAGGAATACTGTAGGTCAGAAATGCGCATCCAGGTATGGCGTCGAACAACCACGCCAGCACCTGCAGCTGTAGCTGCTCCTTCGGTTGCGTGGGAGAGCAACTTCAGGGAGGAATTTAAAATTGCTTCAAGGGTGGCAAGTTGGGAGGCCACTTTGTCACGTGCTCCATCTGACACTTGACCTACGAGGCTACCACAGAGTTCAGAAATAAGGTCTCTCTGGAGTCTCGTAAAGTGTGCCAAGAAATTCAGCGAACGCACGGCAAAGGTCGCTGCAGCAAAGACTCGCTTCCCTAGCCTGTCCACCGCCCAGGACTCCCTGCTGGGCAGATGAACAGCTGGACTCTCTTCTCCCAAGTCCTTCTTTGTGGCTGCCTCCACCACCACAGCGTCTACTGGCCAGCCTTTCGACCAATGGGGTTGATCTTCTGGAGGAGAAAGTACTTTGTCTGATCTCCTGGGGATAGCTTCTACTAAATCCGGACTATTCCACGCTCGCTGCACGATGAATTTGACCAACTCATCTGTAGAAGGGGTCACCCAGGACATAGTGGGCCGGGAATGGAAAGCTTGTAAGAATACTGATTCCTCCGGAGAAGGTGTAGAAGATTTCCGGTCACCCCGCTGACTCAAAATCTCCAAGATGTCCACAAAGGAAACATTGTCAGGGGGGGATCTAGGTGAACCGTCCCCATCATCGTAATCTGTATCCTCAGTAAGGGACTCTTCAGGTGTGTCCATGTGTTTTCTTTTGCACACCCTCTTCCGAGGGGGCTCTTTGGTGGAAATGTCCGAAGTAGTCTCAGAAAGGGGGGTGCTTTGGATTAGTGGTCCCCTGCAAAAGGCTGACGATGGCTGAGTAAGAGGGGAAACCAAAGGTGAAGCTGAAGGAGGAGGATTGTTAGCCGCCAGCTCCCTCTCCATTATCTGGAAGGCGGGCCCACCCAAAAGAGGGATGGGATCCCGGAACTGGGGTCACACCCTGCTCCGAATGGCCCACCTCCAAAACTGACGTTTGAGAAGGGTTACGTGCAGAAATAACTCTTGGATCCGAGACGGGAACCGAGAAGGCCGTTGGTGCCAGGGCCGGAACCGAATATTCCACCCCCAAAGCAAGGGATTGAGTAATGTGAGCTGTCAGAACTGAAGCCCACCAGGATGCTTCAGGCATCAAAATGAGTCAGTGCCGAAGGTAGGGGTCCCGTTGAAAGCAATGGGCAAGGGGGCCTTGGGACCGAAAGATCCCCCTCAGGAGAATACGAAGGAGTTGAAGGAGGAAAAATTCCAACACCCGGAGCGGAACAGGGTCTGGAGATTCCTCTTGCAGTCATTACCTGATCCACAAGACGAACAATGTCTATTTCGGACATGCGCCTGGCAGACCTAATCGATACCCAGAAGGGGATTCAGGCCAGTCCAGAAAAGGACTGTAGGGTTGCCCGGCAAACGGGTCGACAGAAGACGAATATCTGGTCCGTGGTAATGAACTCAATGGAGCCAAGGATTCTGATTTGAATTGCGTAAACGGTAAAGTCGGCACTGAGAGGGAACTCGGAGCCAAAGTCACAATCGGGGTAATAGTCAAGATCGGATCCAAGGTCGTCGGAGATGGAGCCTGTAAAGGCGAGGTCGGTGCTGAGGTGTCCTGAACCAGACTGGTCATAACCAAAGAAACCATTGGTTCAGTAGTCGTCGGTGCCGAGCCCACCACCGACAATTCAGACTTCCCAGAAACTGTGCTAGGTGCCGAAATCGGTGGCACCAAGACATCGGAGGAAGATCTACCAGTCTTAGATCGATGATTTTTGCCCATATCACCAGCCGGTGAAGAAGGGTCTGAGCGAAGGCACTCCTTATCCTTGCCTGGAGGGGTTGAGACCTCCGGAGATATAGCCTCAGAGAAAGGAGAGGAAAGCAATCCTTTCAAAATCAACTTGTTGCGCTGTTCATTCAACGCCCGGTGACTAAAACTCGCACAAATATCACATGGGAGAGTCGCAGAGAGATGCGAGATGCCCAAACAATAAACGCATTTAAAATGCAAGTCACTGTTAGGTAATTTACCACTGCACGACGTGCAATGTTTAAAAAGTACAGTTTTGTACCTACCATAAATGTAGATGTTCGAAGATCTACATTGCTGCAGTCCTTACACTTGGGTAGTCCGCTGTCCTCGGTCGGCCCGAATATCAAAGTATTAGGCTGACATCGGTCAAGGCACTTAAGACTGACATCAGAACGTCAGGGTACAAATGCGCATGACCGACGTCATATCCTCAGTCTTTTCTTGCCCCAGATGTCAGAAGACCCTAAAAAGAAAGGCCAAAACCAAAAGACAGCAAAAAACAACCAACCACCCTTGCACTAATCATATGTACAATATATACAATATCCACAATATTTACAACCCAAACCACACCACCGCCTCTAACTACAGAGGGGAAGGAGGGAGGGTAAATTGGACTGCAGCAATGTAGATCTTGAACATCTACATTTATGGTAGGTACAAAACTGTACTATGTTCTTCATCTCACATTGCTGCAGTCCTTACACTTGGGTAGAATCCCAAAGCAGAGGTAAGGGAGGATGGCAAAACTATAAAGCATTAGGTGCTGCCAAAATGCCCTGTAAGATTGCAGTGGCAAAACCAGCCCTAGATTTGGAGTAAAGAGGAAGGTGGTAATGCTTAGAGAAAGTATGCACTGAACTCCAAGTAGCTGCCTCCAAAATATCTTTAGTTGCCACCCCCCTTAAAAAGCTGTAGAAGTGGCAGTAGCCCTAGTGGAATGAGGCCTAATCCCAGCTGGAATCTCCTTACCATGATGGGAATAACAGAAAGCAATACAAAACCCAATCCACTTAGAAATAGTTTGTTTTGACACAGGCTTGCCCTGAGAACCCAAAGCAAATGAAACAAATAACTGCTGAGACTGCCTGAACCCTTTAGTTCTGCTCAAACAATATCGCAACTGCCTGTGTATATCCAAAGTGTGCAAAATCTTCTCCCCTTTATTTTGGGGGTTTGCATACAACGTAGGCAAATGAATAGTTTGGTTTAAAGCCACACTAGAAACCACTTTAGGCATAAAGGAAGGATTAGTACGTAAAGATACCCTATCCTTATGGAAAATTAAGAAAGGCTCAACCGCCATAAGGGCCTGTAATTCAGAAACCCTTCTTGCAGAGGTAATGGCCAACAAAAAAGCAGTCTTCCATGATAAATATTTCAACTCAGCAGAAGCTGCAGGCTCAAAAGGTTGTAGAGTGAGTTTCTCCAACACAAAATTGAGATCCCAAGCAGGAGTAGGAGCTCTACGTGGGGGTCTTATATTCTTTGCCCCTCTAAGGAATTGCTTAAACAAAGGATGAGAAAACAATGGTGGATCACAGTCATAGTGAGCAGAAATTGCTGCAGCATGAACCTTAATAGAAGAGAAGGACAAACCTTTGTCCAGTAACTCAGCCAGATATTGAAGAGCCACACTTAAATTAGGCTTAGAAACATCAAATTCCTTTGCTGCACTCCAAAACAAAAATCTCTTCCATTTGTCTGCGTACACTTTCCTTGTACTAGGCCTTCTGGCCTCCAAAATAACATTCAAAACTTGCTGTGGAAGCTGAGACCCTCCAGGGTTCAAAACAGAATATGCCAGGCTGTTAGGTGAAGAGAGTGAAGTTTGACATTGAGTAAATGACTGTTCTCCTGAGACAGCAGGTGTGGAATCGAAGGCAAAGGCCATGGAGGCTCCGTACCAGACTTCTCAGTAATGGGTACCAGTGCTGTCGAGGCCAATCTGGAGCTATTAAAATCATCTTTGGTTTGTCCTGTCTGGCCTTTAGAAGTACCTTTGGGAGGAGAGGCAGAGGTGGAAAGGCATACACATGAAGATTGCTCCAATTGAAAGAAAGAGCATCCACTTTCCAAGCTGTGGGATGAAACCTTTTGTGCAAAACTTTGGCAGCTGGTAGTTTAGTGGAGAAGCGAACAGATCTATGTCTGGAGTTCCCCATGACACTGTCAATTTCTGAAACACATGAGGATCCAATTTCCACTCGTGGGGATCCATAATTCGTCTGCTCAACACATCTGCTAAGGAGTTCTGTGCTCCCGGCAGAAACCTTGCCTGAAGATTTAGCTGTAAACCGAGAGCAGTCTCCCACAAAATCATTGCTTGTCTGCATAGAGGATAAGAATGTGTTCCCCCTTGCTTGTTGATGTACCACATGACAGTTGTGTTGTCTGTTAGAACCAACACCTGCCCTGGAAGAAGTAAATTCTTGAAAGCTATTAATGCAAATTGGACTGCTAACATCTCCTTCAAGTTGATATGTAGATGTTGTAGTCTGGCAGGCCACGTGTCTTGTATCCACTTTCCATTTAGATGAGCTCCCCAAGCTTTGTCTGAGGCACCTGTCGTTAGAATCTGACTCGCCTCTGGCCGGGTCACAGAGAGTCCCTTGTTTAGGTGACATTCCTGAGCCCACCACAAAAATTCCTTTTGAATGCAAGGTATTATCTGAATGACAGTGTCCAAATCTTGGCAGTGCTGTGTCCATACATTTTTGAGATACCATTGTAGCTTCCTCATATGCAGTTTGGCATTGGGAAGCACCAGAATACAAGATGCCATGAACCCCAAGGCTTGAAGGACTGTCCTTGCAGTCAGCCTGGACTGATGAGACAAGTGATGGAAGTAAAGGGAAAGATTCTTTTGTTTGTCCGGGGTCAAAAAGGCCATCTGGGATGCTGTATTCAGTCTCACACCCAGAAAGCACATATCCTGAGAGGGTACTAGACTGGACTTTATTTCGTTCACAGAATACCCCAGGCATCATAGCACTGCTATCACATATTGTAGATGATGAAGAAGTTTGTCCTTTCCTTGTGCCAGAATCAGGCAATCGTCCAAATAAGGATAGATTTGTATTCCTTTTAGCCTGAAGAAAGCTATCACTGGAGCCAGAACCTTCGTGAACACTCTGGGCGCAGTAGATAAGCCAAAGGGCAATGCAGAGAACTGATAATGAGAAGTCCCAGCTCGGAAACGCAGATACTTCCTGCAACTTAGCCTGATAGGAACATGAAGGTAAGCCTCCTTGAGATCCAGAGTCACCATCCAGTGATCTTTGCCCAGCAGAGGTAAAAGCTGTTGTAACGTCAACATTTTGAACTTGGGAATGTCCAGATAAGTGTTGAGGATAGATAAATCCAAAATTGGTCTCCACGTGTTCCCCTTCTTTGGTACTAGGAACAGGCGAGAATAAAATCCTAGGCCCACTTCTGGCAGAGGGACCGGCTGTATGGCCCCTATTTGAAGCAGCAGAGAAATTTGTTTGTGAGCCTCTATTCTTTGCTGAGGAGGAACGTCTGGCATGCCTGTGAAAGGAGGCAAGGTATGGAAATAAAACTTGTAACCTTGGTGTATGATATCCAATACCCATCTGTCCTGGGTAATTAAACTCCAATTTTCTTTGAAGAGTGCCAACCTTCCTCCCAAAGGCGCTGCCAGACAAGAAGGCTCTGGCAGCTGAAAAGGTAGGTCATTGGGCCTGTTTACGAAAGGACTGGCCCCTGCCCTCACCGAAGACTGTGCAGGTGAACTCCTGTCCTAGGTCTGAAAGAGCCCTGAGCTCTGCCCCTACCACGTCTAGATCTTCCCTAGACTGTGAATCATAAGAAGGGTACGTCCACCCCTTAGCAGGCCAATTCCTACTAAACTTGGAGGCTGAACTTGCAAAAATCTTTAACAGCCTGCATAGACTTAGCCTTGTCTTCCATTTTCTTTAAGACTGCCTCCACAGGTGAACCAAACAACACATCAGACTGCAAAGGAGCATCTAAAATCCTAGTCTTAACATGGTCAGATAAATTCTGATCCCTCAGCCAGGCGTGCCTGCGAAGAACTGACCCAGTGGCAGCCACCCTAGACGAGGCCTGTACAGCATCAAAACCACATTGTAAAGAATGCTTACCCACCTGTTCAGAAACATGTACCAAATCTTGTAATTCTTTACACTCAATGCCTTCCGCCAGAGCATCTACCTTAGACTTCAATTGAGAAAGAAGATGGTTTTGATATTTCAACATGTGAAACTGGCAATTCAAAGCCCTCATAGCTAAGGTGGAAGAAGTATAGATTTTCTTTCCCCATCTATCCAAAGCTCTGGCCTCTTTATCTGGAGGAACCGGATTTTTTACAACAGAGGCCTTGACGCCCTTAGGTCCCTGACTAACAGTTTCTGGGTCCGCCCTAGGACTCTTATAAAGATATTTATGAGCTTCAGGCACCCTGTAATACCTGTCCAGTTTAACAGGAGCAGGAGGCAAAGAATCAGGATTAAGTGAAGCCTCTGCAAACACATCTTCCACAACATCCAGAACAGGTGGTATAGCCAAAGGCCTATGCTGGGGTAAAAGCAAAAATTCCCTAAGCCTTTTCCTGGAATCAGAGAAGTCCTGACCTTCCCACTTAAAATGTTCCCTCATGGAATGAAGAGTCTCTGAAAAAGAAAAATCCTCTGGAGGAGAAGCAGAAGGAGTAGAATCATCCACATCAGAATCAGGATAAGGAGAATACTCCTGCAAGTCTTCAGCCGAAGACTCTGAAACATCCGAAGCCTGCTCAAAACTCCCCAACTCTGGTTCCACCCTAGGCCTCTTATCAGGAGGGGGCAAAGAACCTCTAATCAAAGTAATTAAATCTTCTGTCATTTTAAGCATGTGCTTCTTGGGCACAGATCCTGATGAACTAGGAGTGACACCAACAGAAGCTAAACCTGGCCTGCCTCTGGGAGAAGCCTTGGAAACAGAAGGAGAGGGCCTAACCACCCTAGGAAGGGAGGGAGTACAGTAACCTGAGAAGCCCCTTCAGCCTGACTTGCCTCCTGAGAGGCCACATCCTGCAATATCAAAGTCTCCCCCTGGGACTCCAGAGAAGCCTCCGCGAACCACGGTTCCACTGATGCCTCTAAAGAACCGGCGTCCGTGCGGACGACTCTTCTTGCCTGGGTTTAGCTGCTTTGTCTTTGCGCTTCTTGAAGAAGCGGCGTCGGAGCATCCGGCGGCATATTATAATTGCACCGCTTCCGAAGACCAACCTGGCACAATCTAACCTTCGCAATAGTGCGCTTATTGAACCTAGCACAAAAGCGACACCCAACAACGTCGTGCTCAGGCCCCAAACAAGGAATACACAAAGTATGATAATCTCTATGCGGTATCTGTTTCCCACAAGAAATACAGTTATTCACTTTTCCTGACATCCGGTAAACCACTGAGGCAAGAAAAAACTAAAATATTCTAACGGGTACTTAGCCAACTTTGACTCGGTCTAAAACTCCGAATTCGAAAAATTTCAGAACGCCGAACGGCACTTGCAACGCTGCTTCTGCATCGGACCATGCGGCAAAAAAGACTGAGGATATGACGTCGGTCATGCGCATTTGTACCCTGACGTTCTGATGTCAGTCTTAAGCGCCTTGACCGACGTCAGCCTAATACTTTGATATTCGGGCCGACCGAGGACAGCGAACTACCCAAGTGTAAGGACTGCAGCAATGTGAGATGAAGAACATCCTGAAGTACCCTTTTTCTCAGACATACTAACACTCGCTCAAACAGAGAAGGGAAGGAGAAAAAGTGCCAGACTACCAGCAATGGTATGAAGAGTTACCACGAGGGTGGTAAAAGTAAAGAAAAGGCAAGAAAATACCAACAATGGTAAGAAAAGTAATACCTGTGGGTAGAGCTAGACTATAAGAAGACACTAGAAGAAAAATATTTGGAAGAAATACAAGTTTGAATAATTCAAAATTACTTAGCTGGAGAGCTCGGTGAAAATGCTGCTATATGGCTGTGTGGCAAATGAGATCTGAGGTATGGGATGAAGGGCATTGTGGGTAGTAGCGTGGCTCAAGAGTTTGGTGTACGCTAGCTTGGCATTTGGCCGACTCGGTTCCGAGGGTTCGGAACCTTACCCATCAGTGAGGAATGGAAGAAGATTAACAACATCAGATGTATTACTTATTCTATATTTACCCCCAAGTGCATGATTTACCTTTATGTAATTACCCCTCTATGGCCACCATTATGTATCCATATAAATTTCTTCCTCACCTGCAGCCTACAATTTGGTTAAATTCTGGCAGGTATCACAAGGGCCATGCATCCACTAGTAGCATCATTAAGAAAGTACAGTTGTGTACACATCATAAATGTAGCTGCTCGATTGTATTCACTGTTCCACTCATCACATTTGGGTTATCCCTGCCAGGTTTACCCTCAGTCGGCCCAAATACCAGAGGCTTAGTATTTCTGTGTCTGTTGCCGTCGCTCCAGGACTGACGTCAAGTCGTCAGTGGTATAAAATAAGGCAGCCGATGCCATTGCATCAGTTTTTCTTGCCCTGTCAGGAGCCCCCAAGAGGGAGCTAGGTTATGGTGGAACAACACCACGAGTAGAAAGTAAATACCAAAAATTCCTTGTAAGGAGAGAGAGAGTGTAAGAAACAGAGAGAGACAAGGGGGATGGAGGGAGGGAAACCAGGACTGCATCACTGAATACACTCGAACATCTACATTTATGGTAAGTGTACACAACTGTACTATGTTCTTCATGTTTCACTGTAGCAGTCACCACATTTGGGTTGATTCCCAAAGCTGAAGAAAAGGGTGGAGTCAGTCAAGAAGACTGGGGGATGGCTAGGATGCCCTGCAAGATGGCAGTGGCAAAGCCTGCCCTGGATTTTGAGAAGCTAGGCAAGTGGTAATGCTTGGTAAAGGTATGAACAAATGTCCATGTTACAGCCTCCAGGATGTTCCTGGTGGGGACCCCTATGAGGAAAGCTGCAGAGGTGGAGGTTGCTCTGGTAGAATGTGTCCTGAGCCCCTTGGGGGGGAGGTTTCCCATGCTGCTTGTAGCAGAAATGGATGCAGTGTGCTATCCATCAGGAAATGGTTTGTTTGGATATGGCCTTGTCCTCTGCTCCTGCAGCAAAGCATACCAACAATTGATCAGTCTTTCTCAATGATTTAGTCCTGTCTAGGTAGAATCTGAGCTGTCTGCGCACATCTAGAGAGTGCAGAATCCTTTCCATCTTGTTTTGTGGGTTAGGAAAAAAGGTGGGTAAATGAATGGATTGATTGAGAACCACACTGGACACCACTTTTGGCATGAAGGATGGATGAGTCCTGAGGGAGACCCTGTCAGCATGGAAAATGATGAAGGGCTCTACAGCCATAACTGCTTGTAGCTCGGATACTCTTCTAGCTGAAGTGATGGGCAGAAGCAAGGCTGTCTTCCAAGAGAGAAACTAACTCTGCTGAAGCTGCTGGTTCAAAGGGGGGCAGGGTGAGCTTTTCCAACACAAAGTTCAGGTCCCAAGCTGGGGTAGGTGCCCTTCTGGGTGGCCTCAAGTTTTTAGCCCCTCTTAAGAACTGTTTGATGAGAGGGTGGGAGAAAAGAGGTGGCTCTGTGCTGAAATGGGCAGAGATGGCAGAGGCATGAATTTTAATAGAAAAGAAGGATAGACCCCTGTGTAGTAGGTCAGCCAGGTAGTCCAGGAAGAGAGGTAGGGAGGGCTGTGCCATTCCGGCTCCCTTAGCCTGGACCCAGGACCAAAACCTTTTCCACATGTCAGCATAAGACTTTCTAGTGCTAGGGCGTTTGGCCTCACGTATCACATCTAGAACTTGTTTGCTTAGATTGGCAGATTGTGAAGTGGTCAAGGAATAAACCAGGCTTTCAGGTTGAGGGTCTGCAATTGGGGATGCATGAATTCTCCATTCCTCTGGGTTAGGGTTGTTGGAATCTGAGGGAGATGCCATAGTGGCAGGTTGTGCAGCAATGGGTACCAGTGCTGGCATGGCCAGTCTGGGGCAATCAGGATTGTCCTCGGTTTTTCCTCCCTTATTTTTAGCAGTACCCTTCAAATGAGTGGTACAGGGAGAACTGCATAGACCGAGAGGTTGACCCACTGGAAGGATACAGCATCCACTTTTAAGGCCTTGCTGTGAGGTTCTCTGGTGCAGAATTTGCTGAGCTGATGGTTGGAGTGGGAGGCAAAGAGGTCGACCTTCGGGGTGCCCCATTTCTGGGTTACAAGGGTGAAGGTTCTTTGGTCTAGCTGCCACTCGTGTGGGTCCAGAAGATTTCTGCTTAAGCTGTCTGCCAGAGAGTTCAGAGAGCCTGGCAGGAATTGTGCTAACAGGTGTAGTTGCATGGCTGAGGCCGTGTGCCAAAGGGTCATGGCAAGCCTGCACAGAGGGTATGAGTGAGTCCCTCCCTAGTTATTGATATACCACATCATAGTGGTGTTGTCTGTTTTGATCAGTAGTGGCCCTGGGGAGAGTAGGGTTCTAAAGGCTGTCAGAGCGTGCTGAACAGCTAACATCTCTTTTTGGTTGATGTGCAGATGTATTTGATTTGGGCTCCATTGGACCTGAATCCACCTGCCGTCCAGGTGTGCACCCCAGGCATAGTCTGATGCGTCTGTGGTGAGAGCCTGGGCAGCATGGGTTGTGAAAAGGGAAGTCTCTTGTTGTGGCAGCATGCTGCTGTCCACCAAAGAAAATCTTTCCTTAAACAAGGTATCATTGGTATAATAGTTTTCAGGTCTTGGGAGTGCAGACACTAAAGGCTTTTTAGGTACCACTGTAGTTTCCTCATATGCAGTCTGGCATATGGAATGAGTAGAATGCAAGAAGCCATGAACCCCAGAGCATGCAGGACTTTCCTTGCAGATAACTGGGGTCTGGTGGCTAGTTGAGAGAAGTAGACTGTCTGGTAGATTTGTTTTTCTGGTGTAAGGAATGCCATCTGGGATGCTGTGTCCAGGCTTGCTCCCAGGAATACAATTTTTTTGTGTGGGTATTAGTTTGGATTTCTTTTTGTTGCTAGTATACCCCAGGAAGGTCAGGTGCTTTAGCAGCTTTTCCTGACTGTCTGCCTGAATCAGGCAGTCTAAGTATGGGTAAGTTTGAATATTTCTTTGCCTGCATAAAGCAATGGCAGGAGTCAGACATTTTGTGAAAACTGTGGGAGCAGTAGATAAGCCAAAGGGAAGGGCAGAGAACTGAAAGTGTACTGATCCTGCCCTGAAACATAGGTATTTCCTGCATGATTCCCTGATCGGGATGTGTAGGTAGGCCTCTTTTAGGTCTAAGGTGGCTAACCAAGCACCCTTGGACAGCATAGGTAGGAGTTGCTGGAGGGTGAGCATTTTGAATTTTGGTATCACCAGAAAGGTGTTTAGAATGGATAGATAGAGGATGGGGCACCATGTGCTCTCTTTTCTGGGTACCAGGAAGAGTCTGGAGTAGAAATCTTGGCCTATCTGTTCTGCAGGAACATGCTCTATTGCCCTCAAAGAGAGCAGTGAAAGGACTTGCTTCTTGGCCTCTGCCCACTGGTTTGGGGGAAGATCTGAGAACCCTTTTCGGGTTGGTAGAGTGTGGAATAAAATTTGTATTCCTGGGACACTATGTTGAGGACCCAACAGTCGTTAGTAATGGTGGCCTAGGTGCTTGCGTGGAAGGAGAGTTTTCCTCCTAGGGGCAAGAGCACGTGGGCAGAGGGAAGGGGTGGAAGTGTAAAGTCATTGTGAGCTCTTACCATGAGTGGGTGGCTTAGCACTCCCTGCTTTTGAAGAGGTGGAACTCCATTGCTTAGATCTCTGCATTCCCTGGGGCTGTTGTCTGGGGGGCCTGCTTCCCCGGGGTCTGGGCTGAGCTGACCTGGAGGGTGAAGGAAAGGACCAGTGCTTGGAGGGGCAATGCCTACTGAACCTCGGTGGCTGGAACTGCAAGAAGTCTTTAACTGTCTGCATAGATTTAGCTTTTTCTTCATCTATTTTAAGACCTCTTCTGCCTTGGTGCCAAATAAGTTGTCTTTGTGCGAAGGTGCATCCAATAATTTGGATTTGACATGGTCTGGCAAGGGCTGTTTCTTAAGCCAAGCATGCCTTTTAAGGACAGAACCAGTGACTGCTGCCCTGCAAGATGCTTCTAGGCCATCAAAACCACATTGTAAGGTGTGTTTAGGTACCTGACTTGCAAAATGCATTAACTCTTGTAACTCTAATTTCTGCACAAGCAGGAAAAGAAGATATTTTCTTGTTTGAAAAGTTCCATGGTATGTTGCTGATATTTCAGCATATGGAACTGACAATTTAGTGTTCTAATAGCAGGAGTAGCAGAGGTTTTACCCCATCTGTCTAATGCTCGGGAATCCCTATCTGACGGGGTGGGATTCTTAGCAGAAGTTGCTTTAATTCCTTTAGGTCCTTGACAGATAACCTTGGGGTCAGCAGTAGGATTTGGAGCAGGAGGGAAGGTGTTAGGGGTCAAACTGGATTCCATAAAAGCATCATCCACAACATCCAGGACAGGAGGAATGGCCAGAGGTCTGTGCTGTGGAAGATCTAAGAATTCCCGGAGTCTCTTTTCTGACTGAGGGTAGTCTTGACATTCCCATTGGAAATGCTCCCTTAAGGTATGTGGGGTTTCCCCAAAGGAAAAATCCTTGGGTGGAGAGGCTGAAGGGATGGATTCCTCTGCATCAGAACCCTCATAAGCAGAGAGGGGTTGCATTATCTTCATATTCAGATGGATCAGAGTCATTGGACTCCTGTTCAGATAAAACTACTGGGGACAAATCTCTTTCTTTTGGAAGGGGGTAGCCTGGCTTCCCCTGATAAGCATTATAAGGTCTTCTGCCATTTTAAGCATTTGAAACTGAGGCAAGGAAGCAGGTGCCTGAGCTTGGGTCGTCGTTTTTTAGGGTCTGGTTCATACCCTGCAGCTTAGAAACTCAGTAGGTTTCGAAAGAATGGTAGACGTGAAAGAAGTCGTCGGTCTGTGTCGAGAATCGGTAGTGCAAAGTACTTCCTTGGAAGCCGGTGCCTGCTCAGCGGCTCCAGACCCATCCAAGGTATAGACATCCACAGGATCCTTAGTCGAAGAGTCTCGCAGCATACTGGACTCCGAAAGGGTCTCAGTAGCGGCCTGCGAATCCACAGAAGCGAGCATCAGGGGCTGCGAAAGCGCCTCACTGAGGACCGGAGAACTGACGACTAGCTTAACGGAAGCTTTGTCGGCAGTTTTGGACCTGTGCAGTCTGTCTCTGTCTTTATCCTTATGTTTTTTCAGAAGATCTGCTGTCGGATGGCTTACCGAAGCCATATCAGAATTCGAGGACTGAGAACGAAAATAACTCGTTATAATACGGGCCCGATGCCGTACAGTTCTGGCGTTGAACAAAGCACAAAAGCGACAGTGGGGGACGTCGTGGTCTGGGCCCAAGCAAGTGACACAGTAAAAATTAAAGTCTCGGTGTGGTATTTGCTTTCCACAGGTGAGACAACTGTTAACTTTTCAACGGGGTATTTAGCTTTAGAACACTTCAACTTCAATTCGGAAAAGAAAAACTCAGGTAGCAGCCAACCGGCACTCATGCAAACTGCTTCGGGCTCCTCAGCAAGAAAGACTGATATAATGGTGTCAGATGACTTATTTTATACCACTGATGACCTGACGTCAGTCTTGGAGCAACGGCAACCAACGCAGAAATACTAAGCCTCTGGTATTCGGGCCGACTGAGGGCTACCCTGGCAAGGATAACCCAAATGTGATGACTGCAACAGTGAAAGATGAAGAACATCGTGCATCTCTGTTTCTTTCTACCAGGAGATTATAGGTTCATAGGTTCATACTAGGCTATCTGCCCTAGGGCATTTATAAGCCTAGCCAGAATGTGTTTGGCTTTCGCCACCCATTTTAAATTTATTTTGCTATGCCCTTTTTCGAGGTTAGTATACTGTGCCTCTGTCTAACAGTGACACAGAAGTGATACCCGGGGTAAACCTACGATCTCCCATCCACTCATCAAGATTCCTCTTGAAGAGAGTCAATGAGGGACTCTGCCTAACCTGGACTGGGATTTTACTCCAGAGTGAAGGGAGCCTCTGGGTTATGAATCTGTCCCTCCAGCATGTCCTATTTATTTCAGTGCTGAGGTTCAAGTCTCGAGCGTAGCTCGATGGGATTTGGATTTTCTGAGGTGCAGCATGTCCATTAATTCGGGTTGGACATGGCTTTATCGTCAGGCACAGATCGCCTCTGAACAGGCGGTATGCCACTGAGTAGAGCTGGAGTTTCTTTAACCGGGCAGCATATGGCATCTGTTTGAGCCCTTTGATCCTCTTGGTGAGGTACTTTTGGGGTCTTTCCAGTTGCTGCAGGTGTCTGGTAAGGTACATCCCAAAAGGGGCATTGTACTCAATTATGGGCCTGATGAGGGATGAGTAAAGAGGCACGATGACCTCCCTGATCAAGATGTGAATCCCTTCATGATTAGGTGGGCTATATAAAATGTTTTCTAACCACTTTGGCCACGTGGTTGTCAAATGAGAGATTGCTATCAACTTGGGTCCCCAGGTCCCTAATTACTTCTTCTGTACTTAATGGATTACCACCTATGTGTTAATTTGTGGACACTGTTTTTGCCAAAGGGGATGACTATACACTTTTTGGCATTTAGCTTGAGGCCATGGCTCTGGCAACAGTTGTCTGTTTCTATGAGGCCCTTTTGGAGGATGCTTGTGTCGGCTGGAGAGTCGATTATGGCACCCAGTTTGCAGTCATCTGCGAACTTGGTCAGCCACAGTCCTTCCGTGTTGGCCTGTACCTCCGAGAAATATATACCGAACAAGAGGTCCCAGGACTGAGCCTTGTGGGACACCACTTGTAACTGGTTTGGAGTCCGACATGGCTCCAGCAATTCTAACCATGTGGGTTCTGTCCTTGAGCCAGTTTGCAATCCATCTAGTGACATAGGGGTTTATATTTAAGCTGGTGAGCTTATCTATAATGCCCGAGTGGGGTATTGTATCGAAGGCTTTTGCAAGGTCCAGGTAGGCTGTGTGGACCACCTTCCCCTCGTCAATGGCCTTGGTGACTGTTTCAAAGAAATCAACCAGGTTTAAGAGGCAGGATCTGCCCTTAACAAAGCCGAACTGGGTAGGATCCAGTGTTTGTAGGTCCCCAATATCTTTATTTATGAGGTCCATGATGATCCTTTCCATAGCTTTGCAGATCAAGCTAGTCAGGCTTATGGGATGATAGTTTCCAGGATCCGTTGAGGCACCACCTTTATGGAGAGGGACCACTGTTGCTGTACGCCACTCTTTGGGCACATATCCTGTAGTAAGGCTGAGATTGAACAGTAGTTTTATGTTTGGGTTTAGCTCTTCTTGGAGTTCATGTAGGACGCAGCCCGGGACACCATCTGGTCCCACTGATGCTGTGTTTTTTGCTTTGGAGAGGGCGGCTCTTACCTGAGCATCTGAGATGTCAGGGGGGCAGCACTCTGCTGGGATAGATATTTGCCCTTTTGGTGGGGAGGGGGGGAGAAGTTTGCACTGAACCACTTTCACTTAAATGAGAGCACAAGGGAACAAGCAATTGCATGCTGCTTGCAGAGGATTTTTATCTAGTCTCTAGCAGGTGCCTCCTGGATGCCACTCACCATACTTATCCTCTCCTTTAAAGAGGACAGATATTCTCATGGGGGTAGTCCTTCACCTTTCAGACTGCCCTAATGATTCCAGGTCTGTTTCCATCGCCTAGTCACTGGGAATGCATGTCAACATCTTGCTTCTCACCAGTAGGAAGGTTTGTATGTCTTCTTAAGCAACATGTTACATTACAGGAATGTTCACTATTTCACTAACTTAGTAGTCCTCACAATATGGTCATTTTGTTCATCAGTGACTAAACAGTATTCCACCGTTGTATGAGAACTACCACGCTGCTCAAAGTCTTATGAGGTACAGCTCTTCATGGGAAATCTTCATTGCATTTTGGTATTTTTCTATTTTATGGACCAATCACTTACTCATCTTCCCACTCGCTACTACAATTATAATGCATAAGAAAAATCAAGTGTTTCTTTCAGTTATACAGGATTAAAGATTTAACCTATTAACAAGCTCCTTCAAGTGCATACAACAGGGTTTGATTCATTTCACCTCAATTTGCCTAATGTGCTACTCAGAGCAAGTCACTTAACCAGACAGTGATCCCAGGTTGTCCATGAAACGGACAGTTGTGTCCTGAAGGCTTATCCATTCAGCAAATGAAAAAAGTTATAGTGCGCATTATCCACAGACACTGAAACAGACAATTTTCTTCATATAGTACATCAGCTAAAGCAGTTTATAAGTTTCAAATTGTTATGCTTACTGAGGGATAAAGAGATGTGCAGTAATTTGCTGAACCAGCATTTCTCAAATTGATACACACTGGAAAAATAAGGTCACAAACATAAACATGGACTCCAACAATAAACACCAAATAATTTCTATGGTGGGGGCATGCCTTTCAAGTGTTCCTACACCCCTGCTTCTGTAACTATATAAACTTTGAAAGGGGACACACTCACCGTTCCACAATCTCAGTGAAACCAACAACTATGATAGTTAACCAGGATTTGACTAATCATGATTAACAAATTCTATTACAACTAAAATATCCCAGGGTAAGGAATGGCAGATACAGATGAGATATACTACTGCAGTTAGGTACTAAATGCTTAAAACCTTACTTCTGAAACAGATGCACAGAATATGATAAAAGTCATTAAAAATCAGAAGCTGCTATAACATAAATATCCTTTACATGAGCTTAAGAGACATAGCCATCCCACCACTTGCTCAAGACCCACAAGAAGGCTGTTTTATCTTGAATCTGAGAGTTATGCAGACAATAGTCATTTAAAAAAACAAATACTGGAGTTGAAGTGTTCTCTCTATACTCCCCCAAGTCACTTTTTCTTAAAACCAGAAAGATAACGGCCCACAGCTTCTTTAAATAATTATTCCACAGACGCACTAAAAGGTGATATACCTTCTCGTGACTTGCACCTTATCAGTGAAACTTAAACTGTCACTCGCACCTTCTGAGAAAGTGACCATCCTGGTCGAACAGCAGAATTAGCACAATGGACACACATACACTATAACCTTAACTCATTTACAGACAGTAGGTCTGCAAAGTCACACCTCCATCAGCCTACTCAAATGTTTAGCATTTTCTGAAAAATCAAAGAACACAAGTCAAATAAACATTAAGTATATTGTAAACAGTAAATATTACTAAAAATGTGCCAGAAGCAATATGATCAGGAAAAAGTCCTTAATATACAAGTTTGCAAATGAAGAACAAAATCTAAAATTTTGTTTTCCTCTCATGTCTTACAAACTGCATGACTTAGACATATAATGTCAGGAGCACTCTGCTAAAGGAAATGCGAGCCTTTACATGAGGGCAAGAAATTTCCTTCTGTCTGTTTTCTAAATTATTTAAAGGAATATGAAGAAATATGTCTGTTTAATTAACAGTATAAATAATACTCAGTATTTCTTTAGTTGTACAACTTAGAGTGCCAAGTAACCAATGTTTTTTCTCATTACCATCTAAGGATGTACAAGATGTTTGCTACAGTTTATAAGTCGGTTGATTTTGGAATTATTAATGTACATACGGAAATTAAAACAGTGCATTACGCATGAACTGTAATCGTGTATTTTTCGGTCTTCCACCATGACATTTCTCACTACATCCCGTAATAATATGTAGCTCAGTTATGAAAACATGACTGTAAATGTGAAAATATGAATGAACAAGGCAGTGACTGGTATCTCCACTGAACTGCATTCTAGTAATACCCTGCCCTTTCTTAAGCTGCCTACTATTAATTGGTAAGACGCTTACTTAAAAAATCCAGCTCCCAAATATGTCATGATACCATATACATGTGTTAGCAGGAAGTATACAAAAAGACCCTACAGGAGTTGAGTGAAGTGTGAAAAATACCTGTAACTTCAACAATGAAAGTAAAAAGGGCAATTACTGTGAACAGTGTTTCAAGGGCAATTACTGTGAGCAGTGTTTCAAGGGCAATTACTGTGAACAGTCTTTCAGCATCACTTCTGTCTGTTGTCTCACTGTGGTTTCATTCGTTTTTTACTGAAAACTTTATCTATCCTTATACACAGACTAGCGATATATGAAACAAAGCATGGAATAGGATTTAATTGTTACTATGTGTTTGCTTCAGCAGCATTCCTCTTAACACAGCACCCATGGAAGGGAATATAGCTCAGTTATTTACCGGTGCCCTTCACCATTCTTTGTCGTGAAAATGTATAAAGATACAAGAGACAATGAATATACATTATGCTCAGTGTTTTTGATTCTACTTTGGTGCCTATCCTTTCAACATATAACTAGGATCCAGGTATGTTAAGCAGTATTGGCAGGAGCCAACACACACGACTGTTCAAATCTACATCCCACTATATTCCAGTGGAAATGAGCTGCAGGAGAAGGTATGAGTATGAAGAATGACGAAAATATTTATTTTGTGGAAACTCAGAAATGGATAGGATGGAAGAGAAATGTTATCTTGAATCAAAAATTGTAAAAATGTAAAAAAAAAAAAAAAAAAAAAAAATGTAAAATGGGCAAAGAAAACTGGCCAATCATATTGCTAGGTACCAGTGCATCAAACCTGTTCCATGCATGGGTTAAGGCAAGTACAGTCACCTGCATTTCACATTCACTTACAGATCCCTAATTCCCCCATAGAATCCAACAGACTGCTGCCAACCTCAAAAGCCATTTAGCAGGAAAGAACTGTCAAATGCATAAATACTTAAGAAAAAAATAAAATGAAATCATTAAAAAAAAAAGCAATCATCAGAAATCTGCACTCACAACTCAGTTACATTATTAATCCTGTAAACAAAATAAAAATAAATATGTGAATATGAATAAATAGGATACAATAAAAAGATATGCTCTATTAGTTTTGCACAAGCTAGCATAGAAATGTTCTTCTTTCGGCTTTTCCCGGTTAGGGGTCGCCACAGCAGAACTCCGGTCCCCTAACGATTGGCAGTAGATTTTTACAGTGCAGAGGTGGCCAGCTCGACGCCCAACCTTCAACAAAGGCACGCCCATTCATGCATGTTTTTGAACGCCACTAGACCGCGGGAAGGACATGCAGACTCCACACAGAAGGCGCTCCAGCCGAGAATCGAACAGGAGAACCTCTTGCTGTGAGGCGACAACGCTACTGCTGCACCACCGCGGCTTCTTACAAACTAGCACAGAAATATAAATTAAAAATCTTTAAGTAGAATTATTCTATTTAAAAACTGCAAAATAAAAGAAATACCTAAATAAACTTTAAAGAAACATGCAACCTTAAAGGGACAATCCCAAAGTCTAAAATTTTGACTGAAAGAAACTTGCCCTGATACCTCCCAATTGTCACCACCCACTTGCCACATCATCAGCAGCCCTTCATTTGGTTTCAATTTACTTTATTCAGATCTGAAGAAGAACCTGGATAGGTATAAAAGTGGTTGTCTTTTTCTTGGATGTTTTTAACATTTTTTATGCTGTTTTATTAAATTTTGAAACTGATACTTCATTGGATTCAGCAGTGTTGACTGGTTATTCTTTTACTTGGATCCTTTCAGTACAACATTTGATCCCTACTGCAGACAAGTTCTTTGCTTCCTGCCTGCTGTGGGTGAGAGTCTCCTAGACAGATGGTCTAAAAAGGAAGAAACTATCGAAGGGGTCACTGGTAAAGAATGCCTTAAAGTGTTCTACAAACCTGCACAGCCTCATTCAGGCATGTCTCCTGATGGCTATGCCTGTTCCGGCTGCTTGAGAGGCACCTTCTGCAGCATTAGAGATTAGCCTCATCAAAGAATTGGATCTAGTAAAATGTGCCGGATAGTTTAATGCCCTCAGTGTGAAGGTGTTTGAAACATAAACGAGCTTTCCATGCTTGTCCAATGCCAAGGACTCCCTGTTTGGGGGGGTGAACAGTAGAGCTTCACTCAGCTAGCTCCTTCTTACTGGCTGCTGACACCACAACAGTATCCACGGGGACACCCTTGCTCCAATGCAGTCTGGCACTAGGAGGCCTTAGATATTTATCAGCATGCTTTGGTATGGGCTCCATTGTGTTGGGTTCCTTCCATGCCCAGCAGGAAATTAGACTAATGAGCTCATCCACCGGGGGGGGTGTCACCCAGGATGGATGTAGATGGGCTCACCCCGAAGGCCTCCAGAAACACTGACTCATCAGGAGGAGGAGACTGGGAGGACCAGCCACCTTTCTACCTCAGTTTTTCCAGAATGTCTCCGAAAGAGACGTCGCCAGGTTGAGATCTTGGGGATCCCTCTCCCTCATCGAAGTCACTGTCCTCAGTTGATGATGCCAGAGGGGAGTCTAAGTGCCGACTCTTGCACTTTCTCTTGCAATGTACCTCCTCTGTGGGGTGTTCAGGGGAGGAATCAGAAGAGTGGGGAATCCCCTGAGGGGTAGTAGCAGTCTGAAGGCCCATTCGGGGAGGCTGACTTAAGGAAGGATGCAAGGGAACAGGGTTCAGATGAGATGTGGGATGGGTAGGACCCGAGGGATGAGGAGAGACACAGCTCTAGCCTGATGAACTCGAGGAGACCCCGTCCTTCTCCCTAGGAGCCAAAACTACTAGACGAGAAGGTGTGGAGCCTATCAGGGATCAGAAGCTTGCAGACAGCATCGGACCTGAGCGGTCAAAGGACGAGGCGCCTAGGGGAAGGGATGAATCTGACAAGGTTGGGCCAAAAGCCGGCCCCTTGAAGTCAGTGCTGACATCTCTGATCCGATACCCACTATGATCTGATGGCATCGGAGCCGAGCCTGTCAGGGACACTGACGGAGTCAAGGAAAGCACCATCCTCAGATCCGTCGACAACTCCCTCGGAAAACCCAGATCTCAGAAGTCTGAAGCAACAAGTTGGCTCAAACCTGGAGTATGAAAGGTTGAAATTGGCGATTTCATGGATCCTGGGAGGGACCAAGATGGTAAAAGCCTCGTCTGTATCTGCAGCTTAAGAAGGCTCCTCATCATCCTGTTCATATTAGATTGTGAGAGAATCTACAGGAAGCCAAGGAATGTCTTCATTTGATAAGGGATGTTATGTCAGGGTCTGGAGCCAGGGAAGTGCGTTTCAAACTTGGTACTGGTATTTGGCTCTGAGACCTCATATCCGAAGTCCTCGTATTGGAGGCTGACCTTCCTGGAGAAGGTAAGTTCACTATCAATACTGTTGGATCAGACATGGTTGTCAGGATCCATGGTCTTCTCTGCTGACTTAGTCCTATCCAAGGAGATCATTGGATTCAATGTGACTATAGACTCACTCCTATCCAAAGGCTTTGGATTCGGTAGTTTAGGCCTCTTTTCAGAAACAGAAAAAGCCCCTGGGGAAGCTGAGGAGGGTCTCCTTTTAAGCTCCTTAGAACTCGATGGTTTAGAGGGGGTTTGAGAAACAGGAAAAAATACTTCTTCGTATTAACTTATTTCTCTTGGCTGAGAGGGCACATAGGTTGAAGGCCACACATTTAACACAATCGACCTGAAGATATTCAGATCCCAAACAACTGATGCATTTCTTGTGGGCAACAGAATTTGGAATTCTGTGCCTGCAAGAAGTGCATCTCTTGAAACAAGTTGGCTTGTCAGACATTTTAAGAGACAGCATCGTCACACACTGAGGTTACAGACTAAGTATATTACCAAAAATAAAGGAATTGCTATTTGCTATAGTTTGTTTTTTTTTTTTTTTTTTTATATAAAGGGGAAAAGAAATCCCCAGCACTAGCAAAGGCCAGCAAAAAATAGGATGGAGGGACCCTAATGTTCAAAGTCGAAAAACTACAGGAGGGGAAGAAAAAGGATACAGAAAGGACAAGATACAGCTAAGAATGGTAGTTGTCTAAGTCAATTTGGAAAAGTTCTCGAAGAGAAAAAATATACAAGATCCCATCTGTTAAATGGCTTGAGAGCAATGGACCATGTCTGTGCTGGAAGGTGGCAAATGAGATCTGAGGGGTTAGAACAGGAGTGAGACATTATGGGAGAGGGAGGAGCTTGAGGCTCAGATCTTAAGTCTTGTAAAAGTGGCCAAAATGGATCCGATATTGGATCCAAGGACCCATCAGTGAGGAAGAATGAAATGGACAACATCAGATCTAAATTTAAGTTCTATGAAGGACAAGAATCTTTAATGGGGGTCTCAAACGAAAGGTCCTTTTTACAAAGGCTTTGCAAAGTTTCTGGAAGCTTAAGATGTGGAATTGAACCCTTGGTAAAAGTTGGATATGGATGTCAACTGAACCTTGATGGTGGAAATAAGAGCAAAAGTCAAATAAGATTGTTAGAAATGGCAGTACTGAAGGAAGGGGATCCAAAAAGTGTTTCACTCCTTGTTATAATGCCCAAAGTGAAAATCCTTTCCATTTACTTTTGTAAATCTTTCTACTGGTATCTTTATGAGAGGGAGAGAGGATGTGAAGGACCCTGAGAGAAAAGGAAAACTCTTTAGTCATCAATGAAATTGGCGAAACCATGCAGTAAATTATGTCAGGATGAGACTTGCCGGATGGGTAAGATAGCAGATCCAGAAAGGGTTTGAGCAGTCAGAGCTGTTTCTTGTGGTAAATCCACAGCAAAAGAACCAAATTTGCATGTGCCAAAAGGGAGCTATGAAGATAAACAATCATTTGCACAGAAATACTTTCGATAAGAACTATGTCATGCAATGAAGAGGGGTGGAAGGTATTTATTTAATTATTCACAACTGTTAACCTGATAAGTATACTGGTCCAAAGACCCTTTTCAGGCCCTCTGAACCCAGTAGGGAAAAGATGGTTGCTACAAAGTACAGTTGTGTACACTTACCATAAATGTAGATGTTCGACTGTATTCACTGTTGAAGTCATCACACTTGGGTTATCTGCCTGCAGGTAGCCCTCAGCCAGCCTGAATACCAGAGTCTTGGGATTTCTGCGTCTGATGCTGTTGCCTCTTCCATGATGTCAGGTCATCAGGGATATAAAACATGCAGCTGACACAATTACATCAGTTTTTCCTTCCCCAGATGTCAGAAACCCACCAAATAGGAAGCTATTGCATGGTCTGGAACACCTCCAGTAAAAAGTAAATACCCCTGCCATAAAAGATGGCCATAAAGAGGATAGGTAGAAAGGATACAGAAGGCCAGGGGTTGGAGGGTGGGAAACCAGGACTGCAACAGTGAATACACTCGAACATCTTCATTTATGGTAAGTGTACACAACTGTACTATGTTTTTTGTGTTTCACTGTTGCAGTCATCACACTTGGGTTGATTCCCAAAGCTGAGGAAGGGCGAAGGCAGTCAAGAAGTATTAGGGCTGGCTAGCAGGCATTGTAAGACTGCTGTAACAAATCCAGCTCTGGATTTAGAAAAAATAGCTAAGTGGTAATGCTTGGTGAAGGTGTGCACAGAACTCCAGGTTGCAGCTTCCAGGATGTACCTAGTAAGGACTCCCCTGAGAAATGCTGTAGAGGTTGAAGTAGCTCTAGTGGAATGAGTTCTGATCCCCAGAGGGGTAGGTTTTCCATGGTGCTTGTAGCAGAAATGGATGCAGTATGCTATCCATTTGGAAATGGTTCGCTTTGAAATTGCCTTACCTTCTGCCCCTGTAGCAAAGCTGACTAGTAGCTGGTCAGATTTTCTGAAAGGCTTAGTCCTGTCAAGGTAGAATCTGAGCTGTCTGTGCACGTCCAAGGAGTGCAAGATTCTTTCCCCTTTAATCTGAGGATTAGGAAAAAAGGTTGGAAAATGTATGGATTGGTTTAAAGCCACACTAGATACCACCTTGGGCATAAAGGAAGGGTTAAGTCCTGATGGAAACCCTGTCAGCATGTCAAATAATGAAGGGTTCTACCATCATTAGTGCCTGTAACTCAGACACGCTTCTTGCTGAAGTAATAGCTAGAAGTAACGCTGTTTTCCAACAGAGGAATTTTATCTCTGCTGGAGCAGCAGGTTCAAAGGGGGGGGGGGTGTAAGCTTCTCCAGTACAAAGTTAAGGTCCCAGGCCGGGATGGGAGCTTTCCTAGGGGGCCTTAAATTGTTAACTCCTCTCAGGAACTGTTTGATGAGAGGGTGAGAAAAGAGAGGCGGCTCAGTATTATAATGAGCTGAGATGGCAGAGGCATGAATCTTAATGGATGAGAAGGATAAGCCTCTGTAGAGCAGGTTTGCTAGGTAATCAAGGATTTGAGCTAAGTTGGGCACAGCTGTGTCCTTCCCTAGAGACTGACACCAAGAACAATATCTTTTCCACTGTTCAGCATAGGATTTCCTAGTATTAGGCCTTCTGGCCTCAAGGATGACGTCCAGCACCTGTTTGCTGAGGGATGCTGGTGGTGTATTCAGGGGATAAGCCAGGCTGCAAGGTTTAGGGTTTGGAGCTGTGGATGCAAAATCTATCCCTCCTGCTGAGAAAGCAGGGAAGGTGTCTGATGAAGGTGCCAGGGTGGCACTGCTGCCAGGCTGTGTAGGAGTGGGTACCAGTGCTGGCGTGGTCAATCTGGTGCAATAAGGATTGCCCTTAGCCTGTCCTATTTGATCTTGAGTAGTACTTTTGAGAGGAGGGGCAGAGGAGGAAAGGCATAAATTAAGAGGTTTTCCCAATTAAAGGATAGGGTGAACACCTTTCAGGCTCTGCTGTGAGGGTCCCTGGTGCAAATATTGCTCAATTGGTGGTTTTGGGGGGAGGCAAAAAGGTCCACCTCTGGGTTAGAAGTTTGAATGAGTTGGGTTCCAGTTTCCACTCGTGAGGGTCCAGTAGATTTCTGCTTAAGTCGTCTGCCAGTGAATTTTGCTTACCTAGTAGGAATTGAGCTTGTAGGTGGACTTGGATGCTCAAGGCTGTGTTCCACATAGCCATGGCTAACCTGCAGAATGGGTAAAAATGAGTCCCCCCCTGCTTGTTTATGTACCACATAACTGTGGTGTTGTCTGTCTTTATCAGGAGCTGTCCTGGAAGGATAAGGTATTTGAAGACTATTAGAGCATTCTTTACAGCTAGCATCTCTTTTTGACTGATATGCAGAGGAATTTGTTTTGGGCTCCATTTGCCTTGAATGCATTTTCCTGCCATGTGAGCCCGTCATGCATAGTCTGATGCGTCTGTTGTCTGGGTTTGGGCGGTGAGGGGTTGAGTGAAAGGAAGTCCCTTGTTGTGGTTGCATGCTTCTACCCACCAAAGGAACTCTGCCCTTAGACAAGGTATGGTAGGAATCAATGTTTCCAGGTCCTGGGAATGTTGACACCAGAGATTTTTTTTAAGTAGCATTGAAGGTTTCCTCATATGCAGTCTTTCATATGGAATTAGCAGAATGCATGAGGCCATGAACCCAAGGGCTTGCAGTATTTTCCTTGCAGATAGCTGGGTTTTGTTAGCCATTAGTTTGAAATAGTTTGTCAAATGGACCTGCTTTTCTGGAGTGAGGAATGTCATCTGGGAAGTTGTGTTCAAGCTTGCTCCCAGGAATACAATTTGTTGGCTTGGCACTAGTTGTGATTTTTTTTCGTTGATGGTGTATCCCAGTGAAGTTTGAAGTCTTTTTACAAATGCCAGATGCTGAAGTAGCAATTCCTGACTGGCCGCCTAAATCAGGCAATCGTCCAAATATGGGTAGATTTGAATATTTCTCTGTCTGCAGTATGCAATGACTGGTGCTAGGCATTTTGCGAATACTCTGAGAGCAGTAGATAAGCCAAAGGGAAGTGCAGAGAACTGATAGTGCATAGAGCCTGCCCTGAAATGTAGAGATTTCCTGCAAGACTCCCTTATGGGGATGTGCAGATAAGCTTCTTTCAATTCTCGGGTGACTAACCATGCATCCTTGGCTAGCATAGGAAGAAGCAGTTGCAGTGTAAGCATTTTGAATTTTGGGACCAGCAGAAAGGTGTTGAGAATTGATAGCTCCAGAATAGGGCACCGAAAGCTCTCTTTTCTGGGCACCAGGAACATTCTGGAGTAGAAACCCTGCCCCTTTGTTCTACTGGGACAGGTTGAATAGCCCTTATATGTAAAAGGGAAAGTACATGCTTTTGAGCCTCTACCCACTGGTTTGGAGGGAGGTCTGGCAACCCGCTTGGTGTTGGCAGTGAATGGAAGTAGAATCTGTATCCCTGGGATACAATATTTAGAACCCATCGGTCCTGAGAAATGGACATCCAGTTTTTTGCACGAAGGGTGAGTTTTCCTCCTAGGGGCGCAAGTACCTGGGTATGGCTAGGAAGGATAATTGGTAAGTCATTGTGAACTTTTTCCATAAGGGGGTGGCTTACCACTCCCTGGCTTTGAGGTGGAAATGCTCCATTGCTTAGATCTCTGCATACCCTGAGACTGTAGTCTTGGTGGTCTGTTTCCCCTGGGTTTGGACTGAGGAGGGCTGAGAGGGACTTGAATGGACCAGTTTTTTGAAGGCCAATGCCTACTGAATCTAGGTGGCTGTACCTGTAAGAAATCTTTGACAGTTTGCATAGATTTAGCTTTTTCTTCCATCTTTTTAAGAACTTCTTCTGCTTTAGTGACAAACGCTCCTGATTTAATGGAGCATTTAGTAATTTTGCTTTGACATGGTCAAGCAAGATTTGTTCCTTTAGCAAAGCATGCCTTCTCAGTACAGATCCAGTGACAGCAGCCCTGCAAGATGCTTCTAAGGCATCAAACCAACACTGCAAAATATGTTTACTAATTTGGTTTGCAGAATGCATTAACTCTTGTAAATCTTTATTTTCTGCACAATCTGGAAGTAACACCATTTTTTGTTTAATTAGTTCCATAATATGTTGCTGGAACTTCAACACTGCGACCTTCTTACCCCATCTGTCTAAAGCTCTAGAATCCCTGTCTGAAGGGGTAGGGTTTTTGGCTGTAGTAGCCTTAATGCTTTTAGGCCCCCTGGGAAATGGTCTCTAGATCCACAGTAGGATTCTTAAAGAGAAATTTGTGAGAGTCAGGTACTCTGTAGTACTTATCAGGTTTTCTAGGAGCTGGTGGTAAAGTGTCAGGAGTAAGACTGAAATCCAAGAAGACATCATCTACAATATCAAGGACAGGGGTATAGCTAGAGGCCTGTGCTGAAGAAAATCTAAAAATTCCCAGAGTCTCTTTTTGGACTGAGGATAGTCCTGGCATTCCCAGCGGAAATGTTTTCTTAAGGTATGCAAGGTTTCACAAAAAGAAAAATCTTCTGGAGGGGAGGCAGTGGGAATGGATTCCTCTGCATCTGAATCCTCATAGGTAGACAAGGGTATGTCCTAGCAATCAGAAGGGCCAGAGTCATCAGACTCCTGGTCTATAGAATCAGAAGGAAATTCAATTCTTTGTCTTTTGGCAGGGGAAGGATGGCTTTCCCTAATTAGAGTAATAAGGTCTTCAGCTATTCTAAGCATTTGTTTTTGTGGCATGGGAGCTTCAGCATGCACTTTGGACATCGGTTTTCTAGGTGTAGTGCGAACTCTGGGCCTAAGAAACTCGGTAGTTTTAGTAGGAAATGAGGTTGTCGGTTTAATATGAATATTGGTAGGTCAGAATACACCCTCAGAAGCCGGTGCCTGCACAGCAGCTCCAGACCCATCCAAGGTAAAGACATCCGCAGATTCCATAGTCGAAGAAGCATCTCAAGGCATATTGGACTCCGAATGGGTCTCAGTAGAGGCCTGCAAGTCTGTAGAAGTGGGCATCAGGGGCTGCAAAGGCAACTCACTGAATACCAGCGGACTGGCAACTAGCTTAACGGAAGCATCATCGGCAGGTTTTGACCTATGCGGTCTGTCTCTGTCTTTTCACTTTTTCAGAAGATCAGTAGTCGGATGACTTGCCGAAGCCATTTCGGAATAGGGAGAACGAGAGCAAAATAATTAAGCTACAAAAATAGCCCGACGACGATTGGCTCAGGCATTAAACAACGTACAAAACCGACAGCTAGAGACATCGTGGTCTGGGCCCTAAACAGGTGACGCAGTAAGAATAAAATATCTCTGTGAGGTATTTGCTTTCCACAGGCAAGACAATTGTTAATTTTTTCTGACATTGATTAGAGCAAGAAAAAAGAATCCCCAATGGGGTACTTAGCTTTTGAAGCCTTCAGGTCTGAAACTTGAAATAACGAAAATTTCAGGTAGCGTCCGACCGGCACTTGCGAATTGCTTCTGCTACAGGCTCTATCTCGGCAAGAAAGACTGGTGTAATGGCTTCGGCTGCATGTTTTATACCCCTGATGACCTGATGTCATGGAAGAGGCGACAGCATCTGATGCAGAAATCCCAAGACTCTGGTATACGGGCCGACTGAGGGCTACCTGCAGGCAGATAACCCAAGTGTGATGACTGCAATAGTGAAACACGAAGAACATCATAAAATACACAATGATCATTTAGAGGAGATACAAAGTCCAGGCATAAAGAAGTAAAGCAGGCCAAGGACAGACCAGAGTATCCCTGGGTTTGTCACACTAGAAGGATTAGGTCAAAGTATATGATGCACTTGATGCTGGTTGAGGATGCCAAAAAGCCATGACAAAGCTGGCTTACAAAGTGTAAAATCATCTGTGCCACTGATGAACTGAGGGACCACTCATGAAGCATCAAAATGCTATGGCTGAACCTTTCTACTAAAAGTTTGACCCACAACAGAATGCGCATACTTCAATCAGAAAGTGCTGTGAAGACATTACTCATTGCCTCACTCTTCTGGTCACGCTGCAGAGCAGATACAAAGCAGTTTTTTTCTTGCTTTTTGATGTACTGCACCAACAAAATGTCGTCTGTGGTCTGAGATGACACATGGAAATGATTTGCTGAGACCACATCCCATGGATTTTTCTCCGCTCAAAATGTCCTTCCATACCTCCAGAAAGAAGGCATTCATAGTGACTGGCTGACCAGAAGGGCAGAATAAAGGGCGTTCCTAAGAGTGTAAAAGGTGACTGAATCAACTAACACAGATGTTGGCCGCAGACGTAGGAAAGATGTATAGGATAATTGAGAGGGTACAGAAACAGACTATTGTAGACTGAAGTTACAATGCAACACTCTCATGTGGAATCTGGCATGAGGGCTAGCATACCTCTTCCTCCAATAACTACCTTCCTTTCCTATCTGACAACCTACTTCTACCCCACACAATCTCCTCCTCCATCTTACGATACCATCTAACTGTACACCCTTCTCATACTGCACTTTTATCTTTCTTAACCCACTTTTACTCACTACACTAACTCTAACAATGCTCCTACTTTAACCCCTCTTCAGGCTTCTCACTATTTACTCCTCTCACCCTGCACAAAATCATTCACAGCATTACTTCTCATTTCTTTCTCCCTTTCATGACTGCACTTTTCCTTTACCCAAAACTTACCATTTCCTTCATAACTTTATAACAAATCTATTGACATCTACCTCTCACTATCTACTATCTTGCAAACATGCTCTTTTCTGCGTATCATTTTCCCTACGCCATCTATCCCACCTTACATGCAACTTAGTGCCAATCTAACGTATCATCCATTCTCCCACTTTTGGCTACACAGCTCACATTTCTGCCCAACATTCCAGCGTGAGAATTGGTCCAAAGTTATTTAAATTATCCCCCTACCTCTCTTTAAGCAGAATACTTAACTCCTCTCCCTAACCGCACATGCAAAATACAACTTAAACACTAATGTATCAACATTTCCACTTACACAACATAACTCAAAAAATATCTTCATATGTGGTGATGTACACCCAAACCCTGGCCCTTATCTACACCACCTTCTACTGCCATTCGTATTCACAGTCCAACTTCTCCTAAACACCTAAGAACTGTATGTTAAACAGAGTAGCTAAATTCCATTCCAGGATCACTCAATACTCACAAGATATTGTCAGTGTCACTGAAACATGGCTCAAACTTCAGATAAGAGAGACTGAAATTATTACCCCAGGCTATATCATCATCCACTGACATAATACGGAAAAAGCAGGTGGCACAGCCATCCCATTTCCCAGTTGTCTTATCTCTCCCTATTCTAATATTTCACCAAAATGTCAAACTGCACAGCTCCTTCACTCTCATCTTAAATAATAGGTTCATAGGTTGGTACTAGGCTATTGGACCTAGGGCCTATACAAGCCTAGCCATAACAATTCCCTGGCTATATCTTCCCACAGTATTTACTGCCTTGGACCCCTGTCTAGCAGGGTGACAGACATGATCTCCGGGGTGAATTTCCTATCTCCCATCCAATCATCAAGGTTCCTTTTGAAGAGGGCCAAAGAGGCGCTCTTACTTGACATGTATGGGCAGTCTATTCCAGAGTCTGGGGAGTCTCTGGGTCAGGAACCTATCCCTCCAGCATGTTTTGTTCATTGTGATGACAAGGTTTAGATCCCTGGAGTGTGTCTCTCTGAGGGATTGGGATTTCTTTAAGTGCAGCATGTCCAACAGCTCTGGGTTTGACATGGCCTTGTATGTTAAGCAGAGATCGCCTTTGAGTAGACGATATGCGATAGGTGGAGTTCTTTTTAGACGGTCAGCATAGGGCATCTGCTTTAGGCCTTTGATTCTTTTAGTGAGGTATTTCTGCAGCCTTTCCAGTTGTTGCAGATGCCTAAAGAGGTACATACCAAATGGGGCGTTGTATTCTATAATGGGTCTAATGAGGGATGAGTACAGTGGGACAATGACCTCTTTTTCTGGATGAAAAGCCCTTAGTGATGAGGTGTGTCGCATAGAAGGGTTTCCTGACTGTTGTGGTGATGTGGTTATCGAAGGTGAGACCACTGTCCACCTGTGTCCCTAAGTCTCTTATCACACTTTTGTTTTGTGTACTGCCACCTATGTGGTAATACACGGGGTATATATATTTTTCCAAAAGGGGATAACTATGCATTTCTTGGCATTGAGCTTGAGCCCATGGCTCTAGCACCAAGCATCTGTTTCTGTAAGGCCCTTTTGCAGAATATCCACATCATTTGGGGATTCAATAACGGCTCCCAGTTTGCAGTCATCTGCGAACTTTGTTAGCCACAGTCCCTTAGCGTTGACCTGTACTTCAGAGAAGTAGATGCCAAACAAGAGCGGTCCCAGGACTGAACCCTGAGGTACTCCACTTGTCTGCAGCTGGATTTGGAGTTGGCTACTTTTACAGTATGGGTTCTGTCAGTAAGCCAGTTGGCAACCCATCAAGTGACGTAGGGATTAATGCCCAGCTTAGTAAGTTTATCTATGATTCCAGAGTGGAGGATGGTGTCAAAGGCCTTGGCGAGGTCCAGATAGGCTGTGTGGACCACCTTACTCTTGTCCACTGCTCTGGAGATTGATTCGAAGAAGTCAATCAAGTTCAGGAGACAAGATTGGTCCTTCACGAACCCAAACTGCTTGTGGTCCAGTGTTTGAAGGTTGCCAATGTCTTTGTTTATAAGTTCCATAATACATTCCATGGCCTTGCACATCAGGCTAGTCAGACTGATGGGGCAGCAGTTCCCGGGATCCAAGGTGGATCCCCCCCTTGTGGAGTGGGATAACTGTAGCTGTGCGCCACTCAGTGAGCCTAAGGTGAGGCTATGATTAAACATGACACTTAGGTGAGGTGCCAGTTAATTTTGTAGTTCATGTAGTACACAGCCTGGGATGTTGTCTGGTCCCATGGATGCTGTATTCTTAGCTTTGGAGAGTGCGAGTGCGTTTTTTTTTTTTTTTTTTTTTTTTAACTGTGTGGCCGTTATTACCAGAATTTGGTAATCTTTTGGTATTGAGATGGGCCCTTTAGCGGGTGAGAGAGGGGTGAAGTTTGCAGTGAATCGATCTGCCAGGATATTGGCAATATCCTTGGGATCAGTATATTTAAAGCCATTCTGTTGTAGCAGATCTGGGCATTGCCATTTAGATTCTTGACATAGCTGTAGAATGCCTTGTGGTTGTCTTTGGAATCTTTGGCAATTTTATTTTCATAACTAGCTTTGGAGGATTTTATGAGGGATCTCAGCTTCTTACTGAGGCTGGTAAGGGAGTTTATTTGCATCCTGGGATTTTCCTCTTTTCCGCAACAGTTTCTTCATTTTATTGTAAAGTTTGTTTATGGCAAGGGACGACCAGATTGGATTCCTTTTTTGGAGGAGAGCATTTTGGTTCTATTGGGGATGGCACAATTCATGCACAAGTGGATGCGCTCATACAGTGCCTTAGTGTAGGATTCAGCAGTCGAACTTTCAGTTCCCGTTTGCATGGGTGTCATGAAGTTTGTCACTTCTGACTTGAGTAGCATGAAGTTGGCTTTGGATAAGTTTTTTATGGAGGTTTCCTTATTGGGGGGTGGGGGTGGGATGTGGATGTCAAGGGTGATTAGCTTATGGTCAGACCTGACCAATGAGGGGGTGACCATAGGTGTGGAGCATCGATTTCCCATGTTGGTAATGACCAGGTCTAGGATATTGGTGCCCCTGGTGGGACTAAGGATTAGTTGATCCAGGGCATTGGAATTTATGAATTCCAAGAACCGTTGGGTAAAGGTGTTGGTACACGAGTAGTTTTCCCAGTTAATGGCAGGGTAGTTGAAATCACACAGTATTAGGGTGTTTGGTTGTATCTTAATATTTTCCAGTACGTTTAGAAGGTGTAGTGAGAATCTTGGGGGATGGTGGGGGATCTGTAGCGAGATACAATTTGGATTTCAGTCTTACCTAGTGTTATTTGCACCTGGAGAATTTCAGACACATTGTGTTGGGCAACTAGCCTGGTGGTGTGAATATCCTTGGTGAATATGGACACCACCAACCTTTAGTGTTTCGGTCCTGCTTTGGTGGCCGAAAAGTATGGTAAGTGTTGTAGCCTGGTATTGCAGGAGGGCTCTCTGGAGCCTTAAACCAAGTTTCAGTTACTGCATAAATATCGATGTTCTCCATTTTTAAGAGTGCCTCGAGAGAGTGCATTTTGAGGTTTAGACTTCTAGCATCGAGTAGCATTACCTTCATATTTTGCATGCTTGTACCTGTTACGATGGTGGTTTTGTCCTTTGAACTTTGCCTAAAAAAGGCACTATAGGGGTAGCAATGGCAAGAGCCTTAGCCAGTAACCTGAATCCCAGGGGCGACAGGTGCAGACCATCTCTGGCAAAGCATTGTGGTCCGTCAATCATGTCGTCCCAGGCAGACAGATACAGGATCCCCTTTGAATGACACCAGAAGCTTAGCCAATTGTTGAAGTCAATCATTTTGTCCTTATACTGTGGTATAATTCTGGGCGAAGGCAGCATGCTACTCAGGACTAGGGTCATACCTGCCTGAGCCACATGATCCGAGAGCTCTTCCATGTCTCTTTTCATGCAGTCCAGGGAGGTACGTCTCAAGTCATTCACTCCAACATGGACAATGACAGAGTCACATTTGTACTTGTTGTGGAGTGACGTGAGTGCATGTGTTATGTGGCAGATCCTGGCACCCGACAGGCAGCTGACTGTAATTTTCTCCTTGTTCAGCCTGGTGAGAGGGACATCAGTGTGCCTGACTATAGAGTCACCTATGACTAAAGTGTTGGGTACGTTGCCTTGCCTTAGGGGCAGTTGTTGGGTGGCACACTGGTGTTGGGCAGTTGTTGGGTGGCACACTGGTGTTGTGAGCTATGTGACACTTAGGTTGTGATTGGTGTTTGTTTGCCCTTCAGCTTCAGAGGTCCTTGTTGCTTGGGCAGGTTACTGTTAAGGGCCTCCACATATGTGAGTTTAATGTTGCTATGTGTGGGTGTTGGTGGTGTGGTGAAGGCTACGGCCGAGATGTCAGAGGATTAAATTTGCATTTCAGTTGTGGATCTGTTTCAGTAGTTTCTTTTATATTTCATACTGTTTTTTTTGGGTTGCTTATATATTTCATGTCGAGTGATCCACAACTACACTTGCCTCGTATTTTTCGAGATACTGTGGATGGTACACAAATGTCGTTGGATAATTTTTTAGCCAACCCTTCAGATCGTGCACAACAGGGTTCTTCACAAAGAAATGTGGCTGGAAATATATCTACGGTTTGGGATAGATGGGAAGACGATAGAAAAAAACGTTTTCCCAATCCCTTTAACAATGTGGGGCGTAAATTACCAGCGTCTATTAGTACCGAAAGTAAGTCTCTGTTTGATGAACTAGAGAAAAATATGTGGAAAGAGACTGCCACGTTTTTTAATATCTGTGGTTTACAAAAATATGTTGATCTTGACATAACACCTAGGGGGATTAAGAGTTTATAAAGATCCAACTACCCCTTTTGATCTACAGAAAGACACAGATATTGCTTTCCACAAACGTTAGGTTGCAGCTGCTCATAAATGTGTATCCGAATGAGTGCACATACTTATTGAACGGGACAGAATCAAACAAAGAGAATTAGGTTTGGAGATAAAGAAACTTTGTGAAAACCTTATAGTGTGCACTTCTGCTTCCACTATGGATGATTTTTTGAGTAATATGAATGTTAAATTAAGAGACTATGAGACTTCCTTATTGGAATGAAAGAAGGTGAAATTATTTAGGGACTTGCGGGACTATGAGAACAACAAGGCTTTCTTGTTGAGAGCCAATCGAAAGAAGCCACGTAATCGGGTGCAGTTTCAAAATGACTACAGAAGTGAGGGTAATCATAATTAATTGTTTTCAGTGTCTGAGGGTGGTTACACCTCCTATGAAGAGATGGAAAATCCTAATGTAGAATTTTCTATATTACCAATGCCACAACAACCCGATAGATTTCATCAAACTTTTCGTGGAGAAACGAGTAGTGCCGGTGGAGGTCCCCAGGGGAGGAAACGCCAATGAGAAGCCTATGGTCCATTACAGAGAGAACAATTTCCACAGGGGGGACATAAAAGAGGTAAATGGTGATACTTCTTCCTTACCTCTTGAACAAGATTATGTTGTTAACTTGTCGGGACATTTTTTTATGGAAACTGAACTTGCTGTTCTTAATCGGGGATTGAAATTTATCCCCACTGTGATTTCTCGTGTACATGAAATGAAAAGTGATATTTATAGATTTGGTAGAAAGCTTCACTTAAAAAGTTTATTTTATAATTTACATGACAATTTGTGTTCAGTATCTTCCATAGATAGTCTCGATTCTTCATTGGACAGTTTTCATACGTGCACATCGGATGATGTGTACAATGCCTATTATAAATTTGATACTGAATGTGTTAAACAAGTGAGTTGTTTTACACCCCCAGTTCTAAATAATGATGTGCATTTTGTAAATTTGTTAAACTTTTCTATTGAATATGCATTTGAAAAATATATGAAATGCAGAGCTAATGTACAATATAATATATGTTTTAAGGAATGGAAAGCTCTGCTTAAGTTGAGTAAAATGAATGAAGTTATTTTTAAACCATCTGATAAAGGCAATAAGCTTGTTGTTATGCATTATTCTCAATATTTTCAAATGTGTATTGGTCATCTAAATGATAATGATGTTTATGAAAAGGTAGGACGTAATTTGTATAATGATGCTTTAAGGGAATATAATGAGTTACTTAAGAAGGGTGAAAGGTTAGGCTATTTTTCCCAAACAGATTTAAAGAATAAATTTAATATAGAGGGTTGTAAAATGGCTACCTTCTATTGTCTCCCCAAAATACATAAAAATTTAAAAACACCACCGGGGAGACCTATTGTTTCCAGTTGTAATAATTTTTTTGCATAATTTAGGTCTTTTTTTACATATTTTTTTATTAACTAAGGTAAAGACTTTACCATCATACATTACTGATGTTTTTGATTTTATAGAAAAGATTAAAGATGTTAAGTGGAATGAGCGGATGTATTGGGTCACCGCTGATGTTAAGAGCCTCTACACTTACATTAGCCATCAATTTGGTATGGAGGCCGTTAGATTTTTCTTAGGAGATCATCCTGCCACTGAGTATATTTTAGAGCTTATATATTTTTCTTTGACACATAACTTTTTTGAATTTAATGATTGTCTGTATCGACAAAAACGAGGTACAGCTATGGGGGCAGCTTTTGCCCCCATGTATGCAAATTTAGCTATGGGCCTTTTTGAATCTGAATTTTTGTATAGAAATTATTTTTTTCATAAACATGTTATTAAATATTATAGGTTTGTGGATGATTTGATTTTTCTGGTTGAGAATGGTGAAGCTTTAGTAGATAATTTTATTTTAGACTTGCATAGAAACAGATTTTCTTTGGAGTTTGATGGGTTTAAAAAGGGTACATCTATTCCTTTTCTTGACATCATTTTAAATATTGTTGATGGAAAGAGTTTAGTAACATCTGTCAATAGAAAGTTTGATGGGGGTACACAGTATGTTTATGGCACTAGTTGCCATCCCCCACATACGTTGGAAGCTTTGCCATATGGGGAAATTTTAAGAATTTCTAGATTATGTAATAATGAGGTTATTTTTGATAAGGAATTGAATTTATTGATGCAAATGTTTAGTCAGAGGGGATATACTAAGGAAGTAATTCAAAATAGTTATAAGAGGTTTTGTGGATATAGGTGTAAAAAAGTTAGTAATAATGTGTATGCTAGGTGCCCAGATGCACATAATGATAAGATTGATAAACAAAGGGACATCTTGTATTTTGTTACAACTTATGGTTGTTTTACTGCTGAATTGGTTAAGTTAGTTAACCATTATTGGAACTATTTTAGTTCTTTGAATAATGTGTCATCATGGTTGGATGCCAGAATAAGATTTTCCTATAAAAGAGGTAAGAATATACAAAATTTTTTAGTGAAGAGTAGATTTGTTATGCCTTTAGCTAATGTACAACGTAGTTTATCATTAAATGGCACTTTTAAGTGTGGTAAATGTAAGGCTTGTAGTTTTGTAGTTAATAGTTTCCCCTGTACTAATAATGTTAGTTTTAATACATGTAGTGTTTTTAGTTGTAACTCTGAGGGGGTGATATATGCCCTTAAATGCCCATGTAATAAAGTTTACATCGGGGAGACCAAAAGGGCATTTAAGGTTAGGCTTATGGAACATGCTAGGGACATTACTAATAATAAAGAGGAAAGTTCTATAGCTGTACATTTTAGAAATTTTCATAATAGTAAAAATGAGGGGTTACAAGGTACAGTTTTGGAAAAAATAAATTGTTCCTGGCATGATATTTTGAATATTAAACAGGTTTTATTATATAAAGAAGCTATTTATATTTTGAAATTTAACACTATGTATCCACAGGGCCTTAATGAAGATTTAAATTGGAGAGTATTCATTTGATATAATGCTGTGCTTTGCAGACAATTGATTTATTGTATAATTGTTTTATTAATTGGTGTTTGGTCTATATAAAGTGTATGTGTCTGTACGTTTTTTACTCCTTGAAGGCTACGGCCGAGACGTCAGAGGATTAAATTTGCATTTCAGTTGTGGATCTGTTTCAGTCGTTTCTTTTAGGTTACTGTTAAGGGCCTCCACATATGTGGGTTTAGTGTTGCTATGTGTGGGTGTTGGTGGTGTGGGTTTAGAAGGGCTATGTGTTGTTTGAGGTGTAGTGTGGGTGTTAACCTTCTCCTCTTGACTGTCTAGCACAATCTTGGGTGGAGAGAGATTTGGTTCCAGTTTGGCTATGTAAGTGCATCTCTCACAGGTTGTAGTGTTGTGTGGTAGGAGGAGAGGGTTGTCTGTGTACATGAGGCAATTGCTGCATTTCCCTAGTATGCCCAGATTCACCAGGTAGACAGGATAAATCAACATAAGCTGACCCTTGGACATGCCTGGTTTGTTGCTTTTTTTTTTTAAAGTACAAGAGCGGTTTTCCCTTACCTTAGCAAGGTACTTTGCAATTACAGGCTGTTTAGTGCCTACGATTAATTTCTCCTTATTAACAAGGAGAGTTGAGTGCTTGTATCAGTTTAAGACTTCATAGTGCTTTCCAGCAGGTTTTAAAGCAAGTGCTAGTCACAGGAATGCTTAAAGGTAAGATGAAAAAAAAATATTTATCCTAAGCACTGCAGTGTGCACTAAATGAGTTAGATGTGAAAGTAGGTAACTTAAGTTTTACCTGTCTAAAAAGTTAAGTTTTAGTGGAGAATCACTATTTTTAAAACAGCAAGATAGATTGAAAGGGGCTGGTCACTTTTGTATTCTGGTATTATGGAATACAGTAGGATGGCCAATAAATTTAAATAGTTGAAGGGGAGTGGTTTCACAAAATGAAAATTTTGTGCTTACTCACACAAGCCAGTAACAACAGAGAGGAAATGAGACATATGGTCAAATTAGCATAAGGGGAAGGCAACTAGAAAGACAGTGGTGTTTATGACACTACAGTAACCGGGTGGGAGTGTGGGGAAAAAAAACTTCTGCCTTACTCACAAGAGACAGAGCTGTGGTCACTTTTCAAGTTTTAATATGCAGTTCAAAGCAGAATACAAGTAAAACACAAGGTACATAAAACAAATCACAGTATTCAAAATAGAAAAAGGCAATAAAGTAATACAACAAATAAAAAGCAAACTAACCTTTCCCTCACAGCAAGTGTAGCAGAGTCTGGGTGAAAATCTATGCATTATTGTCTTTGATATTCCTCTAAGAAACATCCCTATTCTGGAAGATTTTCTACTCTGGATAACTAATACCTTATCAAATGAAACCACTATTCTTGGTGATGTCAACATTAATTGGAAAAAACTAGCATCAGACTAGCCCTGCTGATAGTATTACCCTGCACAGCTTTACATAGCTTATAACGTTCCACACTCATTTTAAGAAAAACAGCACGACAGGCACTGCGCTCGACTGGCTCTAGCTTTCAAATCTAAATAGTTATCGCTCACCTGGAGCCCTTCCTTATTTATTTATTTACATTTGTTTACCAAGAAATTCCAACTGGATGCAGGTCCTTTTTCAGTGGATGCCTGGGGAGATAAGCTCCACATCATGTACATGATAAACAGAGATGCAAAGTTGCAGCAATAGTAAACAACATTACAGGTTGTTGGCTTTAATACAATAAGATATTGATTATCAATGGTATATACAGTAAATGTTGCAAGTTAAGATAGTTTCTTGTCATTTATAATATTAATATAATATTAGTAACAAAGTTGTCAGACACGATGTTAAAGTATGTAAAGACAACTAGCTATTTCTGACTGTGGTTAGTAGTGGTGGTAGTATAGTTGGGTTAAGAGTCTAGTTGGGGGGGGTTAGGGTGGGGGTGTTAGTCTGGATTAGAACAAGGACAAAGCCAGTGTAAATTTAAGTGGAATTTGTGTGCAGTCTTGAAAAGGCTGCTGGAAGGTAGAGTAGTTATAGAGGGTGGAGGATTGTTCCAAAGTTTAGATACGGTACATGAAAATATGGCTTCTCCTGTTGAGTTTTTGGGTTTGATAACAGTGAGTTGATTTTTGTTGCTTGATCTTAGAGGCCTCGTGGGGTGATAGGGTTGGAGAAGGGTTTGAAGGGAAGGGATGTTAATAAGTTTATGAGCGAGGGTGGGTTGATTAAAGTGAAGGAGTTGTGGGAGTTCTTTAAGGGAGATACAATGATGGCTGCGATAGGAGGTTCCAGTGGCAAATTTAGCAATTTTGTTGCAACAAGTATCCAGCTTATGTAGGTCTGTCTGTTTAAGGTTGGTAAGTATGGGGGATGCACAGAGTAGGGTGGAGATTAGCTGGGAATTGGCTAAGGTGATTCTAGCCGCCTTGGTTAGGAATTGGCGACTTCGATATAATGCACCAAGTTTCTTGTGAACTTTTTTTATTGTGAGAGATATGTGGGTGTCAAATCTAAGTTTGTATTTCCACACTGAGTAATTTTGTGTGTACTGATGGAGAGATGATGGTATTGTCTTTGGCAAGAATGTTGAAGTGGGGGGTGTTTTGGGTGGCTTTGGAAGGTGGGAACAGGAGAAGTTTTGTCTTATTTGGTTTGAGTAGGAGCTGAGCATTGGATAGCCAGCTTTCCTACAGAAGAGAATGATTCCTGTGTGATTTGTTGTAGTTCTGGTAGAGTGGGGGCAGAGCAGATGAGAGTAGAGTCATCTGCATACTGTATAAGAGATGCTTGTGTGGTGGCAGTATGTAGGTTGTTAGTGAAAAGTGAGAATAGCAGAGGGCCAAGGATAGACTCTTGGGGAACTCAGAGTAACTGGGAGGTGAGATGATATGTTATCGTCCCAGATTACTGATTGCTGGCGTCTGTGTAGATAGCTGTGGAACCAGTTGCAGGCTGATTGTGAGGAGAGGCGGTTGGGAAGAGTAGTAGCTCATGAGATATCATGTCAAAGGCCTTTGAGAGATCTAGAAATATGGCAGTAGAGAAGAGGCCATTGTTTTTGTGATGAAGTATAGTGTTGGTGAAGGAGAGCAGAGCGGAGGTAGTGCTGTGATATGGCCTGAAACCATGTTGGGTTTTGGAGATGAGATTATTAGCTAGGAGGTAGTTGGAGACCTGGGTCTTGATACATTTTTCAAGTATCTTGGAGGGAGGGGAGAGGATAGCAATGGGGCGGTAATTGGAGAGGTCGATGTTGGGGGTGCCTTTGTGGAGGGGAATGATGTAGGATATTTTCCATATTGAGGGAACATAGCCTTCTGTTATGGAACGGTTGATTAGAATTGAAATTGGATAGGCTAGTGTATCAGCTGCAGTTTTCAAGTATTCAGAGGGGAGGTTGTCAGCTGCGAGTTTGGTGGGTTTAAGTTTTGACAATAGTCTTTTTATGTTGGAGGTAGGTACTGAGGTGAAGAAGAAAAGAGGAGTGGGGGGTTTAAGATTAGGAGTTGGGAGGGCTGTTGTAGGAAAGTGTTTGTTTAGAGATGCTATAGTTTTAGTGAAGTGTTTGGAGGATAGTGTTATTAGTGGACCAGAATTGCTTAGGGTTGTGGTTGGTAGAGTTTAGGGTGGATTTATAAGTACAGGGATTTGTCTAATTTTATATGCTTTTTGGCTTTATTGCGCAGTTCAAGGAACGATTGCCTATCCGAGTTATTTTTTTGTTAGTCGCCAGTGCTCCCAGGCCTTATCTCTGGATTTCATTAGGGTTCTAATGGTCTTTTGTAACTATGGGGCAAGCCTGGATCGGACTTTGGCATTTCTTACAGGAGCATGGGTGTTTAGGGTGGAGAGGAAAGTACTGTTGAAGAAGTGGGCAATCTCATCTAGGTTGAGGTATTTTAGCGGTGACCAGTTAATTTTTTGCAGGGAGGAGATGAAGGAGTTGGGGTTGAAGTTGGACTTGTTCTGTATTTGCCTGTGGATAATGGGCTTCAGACTGTTTGTGTGGTGCCGAATTAGGAAAGTGGGGGAGTGGTCACTAAGACTGTCAGTTAAGCAGCCTGCTAGGTAAGAGTGAGGGGCTTTGTTGACTAGGATCCAGTCAAGTAAGATATGATTGTTAGGGTTTTTGTTGATTCGGGTAGGGGATTGAATGAGTTGAGTGAACATATAGAGATTAAGGTGAATGGTTAGGAGACGGTTATTACAGGATTGCCAGCTGATGTTAAAGTCAACGAGAATAAGAAGTTATGTACTCACCATAACGTTCCATCTGAGTAGATAAACTTCATTTGTCAGCAACCTATGGGTATCGGATCCGACTTCGGATCAGAGCCGGCAGTTTTCAACAGCTTAGATCTGAGCTCCTAGCTCCTCCCCCTACCCATAAACCCCTGCCAACCCTGACTGACCTCAGATCAAGTCTGCCCCTAAAACAGCAACTGCTAAAGATAGATCAATATCAAAGACCATCTCTGAAGACAACAAATGTGAACAATCAAAGGTCAGGGGGAAGGAGGGAGGGACGGTTGCTGACAAATGAAGTTTATCTACTCAGATGGAAAGTTATGGTGAGTACATAACTTCTTAATCTGAAGTAGCTAACTTCATTTGTGTAGCAACCTATGGGACAGAGTCCCCAGCTACCTAAACCTTGGGCGGCCATCATGGAAGGATGTTCTGGAGCACTGCAGAGCCAAAGGATGCTCTCCCTCTGGAGATAATATCCAGTTTATAATGGTTGATAAAGATATGAGATGAGGCCCAAGTGGCAGCCAAACAAATATCATCTAAGGATACCCTGGATCTAAATGCAGCAGAGGTGGACATAGATCGTGTAGAGTGGGGCACGGACTCCCTGAGGTGCGGTGCCTACCAGAACTTTCATAAGCCAAAAGAATACATTGTGAGATCCATCGAGACAATGTGACTTTAGATACCGATTTACCCAAATTCGTTTTGGCAAAGGAGACGAACAACTGGTCGGATTGCCTATGACCAGATGTCCTGTGAATATAAAATTGAAGTTGTCTATGCACATCCAAAAGGTGTAGTTTGTATTCCCCTTTGTTCTGATGACTGGGGAAGAAAACTGGCAGGTTAATGGACTGATTAATATTTGACCCGGAAGCAACCTTAGGGAGAAAAGAGTGATTGGTCCCGAGGTAAACTCTATCCTTGTGAAAGGTTAGATACGGGGGTTTCACACAAAGGGCTTGAATTTCAGAAACTCTTCTAGCCGAAGTGATGGCGTCGAGAAAGGCTGTCTTCCAAGACAAGTACTTGAGATCCACTGAAGTTGCAGGCTCAAAGGGGGAAGCTGTCAAGGCCTGAAGCACTAATGTCAAATCCCACGGAGGTACCACTTCCTTTACCGGAGGTCTGAGCAGGAAGGTGCCCTTCAGAAAGGTCTTGCACAGTTTTGAAGTGATCAAAGGATGCAGATCATGTCCGACATGGTAGTGAAAGATAGCTGCTAGTTGAACCTTGACGGTGGAACAGCTAGCCCCCTGGTGAAACAGTCCTGATAAGAAGTCTAACACAGCAGGTAAGGGAACTGTGAAGGGATCCAAGTTTTGACGTTCCGCCCAAATCGAGAAACGTTTCCATTTGCTACTGTAAATCTTCCTAGTAGAAGGCTTGTGGGATGCTACTAGAATGGCTTTGACTGGGGAAGAGATGCCGGAAGTCCTAGCTACGAGTGGAACTGGAAAAGCCAAGCTGTGAGCTTGAGACTGACCAGGTTCGAGGTTGGGAGACCCAGAGGGTGGGAAATCAGATCCGGGAGGGGATCTAGAATCCAAGGAGGATTCACCAGATGAGACCAAAGGTAAGGAAACCAGGTTTGACGAGGCCAGAATGGAGCAATGAGGATGATCCTGCTCCCCAACCGACTGGCTTTCTGTAGAAACTTTAGCATCAGGGTAAGAGGCGGATAAGCATAAAGCAGACCGGGAGGCCAAGCATGCACCAGAGCGTCTCTCGGGGATTCCCCGACTTGGGGAATTAAAGCGAAATAGCTGTTGCATTTGGTGTTTGAAGGAGAGGCGAAAAGATCACAACAGGGCTGCCCCCGCTTGGCAAAAATCTGATCGCTACCTGCGGATTGAGAGAGCACTCTTAAGAGGAAAGGATGGTGCGACTGAGTCTGTCTGCCCGGATGTTGGACTGTCCCGGAATGTGCATTGCAATGAGAAAATGGTTGGTGGAGATCGCCCATTCCCACACTCTCATGGCCTCTCGACAGTGTAGGTAAGACCTGGTTTCCCCCCTGTTTGTTGATGTACCAGACAACCGACATGTTGTCCGTCTGGATCGCAATAGTCCCTACAGGAAGAAGGTCCTGAAGTGCTTGCAACGCTAACAGCACTGCCCTCATCTCTAGGACATTGATATGCAAAGAGGTCTCCGTGTTGTTCCACGTGCCTTGGACAGTCCTGCCCGAAGAGAGCCCCCCCACCCGAGGCGATAGGCGTCCGTGGTCACAGTGGCAAGGGGAGGGGCCATAGAGAAGGGGCGTCCCGTTTGGAGGTCCGGAGATTGTAGCCACCATACGAGAGCCCTCTTGCAAGCCCTGCTGAGGGGAATGGGATGACTCAGAGGGTAGTGACGAAAGCACCACTGGACTTGGAGGGTCCATTGCAAGACCCTCATGTTCAGACGTGCCATTGGCAATAAGTTGAGTGCCGCTGCCATTGAGCCTAGAGCCCTCAGGACTAATTCCGCAGGAGGAGCTGAAGATAAAAGGATGGCCCGCACATGAAGCCTCAGGGTTCGAAGTCGTTCTGGGGTTAAGAAGGCTACAAGATTGATTGTGTTTAACCTGGCCTCGACAAAATCTATGACCCGAGTCGGGGTGAAAGAAGATTTGTCCATATTTATTGTGATCCCTAGCCAGGGAGCAATGTGAAAAAAATAGTTCCTGGCTGTGCAGAGTAGATGCCTTGTCGGGGCGGTCAGGAGCCAGTCGTCCAGGTACGGAAAAACCTGAATTCCCTGGAGCCTCAGGTGGGCCGCTAACACTTTGGTGAACACCCTGGGGGCTGAGGTGAGACCAAAGGGGAAAGCCCTGAATTGGTAATGACTGGCCCCTAGCCGGAAGCGGAGAAACCTCCTGGATCGTCTGTCCATGAGAATGTGGTAGTACGCATCCTTGAGGTCTATAGAGCACATCCAATCGTTCTCCCGTAAAAGGGGGAGAATGGAATGAAGAGTGACCATCCGGAACTTCTCTTTGGTTACTGACAGGTTCAAGAGGGAGAGATCGAGGACTGGCCTTAAGTCCCCCGTCTTTTTTGGCACCAAATGAACCTGGAGTAATAACCCGATCCGAGCTGGTCTGGGGGGACATGTTGGATGGCTCTTTTTTCTAGTAGCTGCTGAATTTCCGCAGCTGCGGCCTCCCTCTGATCGGGTGGGACATCGGGGAGGTGCTTGGGGAAGAGAGGGGGGTAAGAGAAAGGAATCTGGTAACCTCTGGATATGATGCGAAGCACCCAGCGGTCTGCTGTGATGGACTCCCAAGCTGCCGGGTGCCTCGAGAAACGTCCCCCGACTGCTTCCAGAGTGGAGCAGTCGGGCAGCCCCTCAGGGCTGCTGCGTGGGCCGGTCAGAGAAGGGTTTTCTGGACTCAAAGTTCTTCGGGCCCCCTCTGCCTCTAGGGCGGTGTCCTCCCTGTCCTCCTCTGCCGCGGAAGGACTAGGGATCCGGAGCGGGCTGGGACTGTTGCGACTTCCGGAACCACATCTTCTTCTGTCCCTTTTGGTTCCTGGAGAAGGACCTCTGGGGATCAGAGAAGCGGACTCCGACGGCAGACGTCTTCCCGTCCTTTTCGCTCTGGACCAAGGTGTCGCGAACAGTCTTCCCAAATAGGGTAGGACCATCAAAAGGGGCATTTGCGAATGACGACTTAAAGGGTTCCGCGAAATCACAATGCCGGAGCCAGGCCTGACGCCTCATGACGGGGCCTGCTCCGCTGGCTCTAGCGGCTCCCTCTGTCACATGCGATAGTAGCCGCATAGAGGTATTGGAAATGGACCTAAGAATGGCCATATGGGTGGAGTACAGCTGTTTGTTCTCTGCCAACATGGACTCCGGGGGTGATGCAGCGTATTCCTTAATGAGATCCCGCTTCAATCGAATAACGTGTGCCATATAGTTCAGAGACCTAACCGAGAAGGACACTGAACTAAACACCCATTTCCCTAAGCGGTCCAGCGATCGGGACTCCTTGTCCAGGGGGGTGGACCGAGGGGCTCTCTTGAGCTAGTTCCCTCTTAATGGCCGCTGCCACCAACATGGCATCTACCAGGGGACCCTTGCTCCAATGGGGCCTATCCGCAGGGGGACTGAGGATCCTGTCAGGGCATTTCGGGACTGGCTCCACAGTATCCAGTTCCTTCCACACCCTGGTGGTAATCAGGTCCACCAGGGGGTCGGGCTGGAGGGGACACCCAAGAGGTAGAAGGGCCTGCTTCAAACGCCTCTAGGAACACGGACTCGTCCGAGGTCAGCTTTGGGGTAGACCACCCACCTCTGATCCTGAGCATTTCCATGATGTCTCCAAGACATCCTTGGGGGGTGACCTTGGGGAGCCTTCCCCTTCCTCCAAATCCGTGTCTTCATTCAAGAACTCAGGGGAGTCCACATGCCTCCTCTTGCACTTCCGCTTGTGGGGGATCTCCTCGGGGGGGCTGTTCGAGGAGGCCTCACCAGCAATATCCTGTTCCAGGGGAACGACCTGGGACATTGAAGCAGGCTGTCCCTGGGGCCGGGTGATGGAAGTCGGACCCAACAGAGAAGGAGTGTGGGGTGGAGCTGTGGCAAGGACCGGGGGCCTGGAAGCAGTCGACAGGGCTCTCTCCACCACGTCGAACGCCGAGGGAGAGCCGCTCTCTCTGGGATGCGAGAGCAGACCCTCACTCGGATCCAACAGGTGGGCCGGGGCCGGCGCCGAAGCGATCGGATCTGACGGAGCAGTATGATCCGACCTGGACGGCGCCGAAGGCATACTGAAACCCTCGGATCCAAAGCTCAGCCCTCGGCTCCGAGAGCTTGGATCCGACAAAAACGGACCCGACAGGCTCGAGGGAAGCGTCAGCGCCGAAGTACCTGAGACTGTCGGTGCCGACCCACCCCCGGTTCCAAGGCTGTCCGGCTCCGAAAGCTCTGAACCCGGGAAGCGGGATGGAGAAGGAGCTATAGGGGCAAAGAAAGGGGTCGAGCTCCCTCCCGGAGGGGGGGGGGGTCAGGAACACCCCCCCCCCCTCCGGGAGGGGGGGGTCAGGAACACTCCCATCTGCAGTTGGGCCTGGAGGAACCTTCGCATCATCCGGTCCAAATCCGCATCAGAAAGGCTGCAAGTGGATCTCGACGAGGCCACCGAGGCGGGACGGGAGTGCCGCCTCGATGACCTCGAAGGAGATCGGGTCTCCTCCTTCTCTGGACCCGGTGAAAAACATGGAGACCAGATCCGAGAGGGAGGAGACCGGGAAGCCTTGGAGGGAGAAGACCACGTAGCCGGGGGGGGGGGGCGACGTGGAGGCCTCGGCCCTCCGTTTGTGGTGCTTCTCCCTCCTTTTGTTTTTCCTGGCCTCCCTCTCCTCCGAGCCTACAGCGGGAGGTTGAGTCCCGGCCGGGGGAGAGAGGCAGGAGTGGCCGCCGCCAAAGCCGCGGTGGAAGCCACGGTAGGACCGGAGGCCGAAGCCGAATCCGGGGGCAAGAGACCCGCCAGAATCAGCTTGGATCTCTGGTCCTTAAGTGCCCTGGAGTTGAACGCCGCACAGATGGAACACCCAGAGGAAAGGTGTCCAACCCCAAGGCACAGAACACACCGAGTGTGGCCATCAGCCAGTGAAAGCTTATTGCCACACTCGGTGCATTTAGAAAAGATTGGTTTTGGGGCCTCAGACATTTAAGCTAAGGAGGACACACTCATTAGGCCCCAACACACGCACACAGACCCTGACGAACCAGCGAGGGAGAGGGAGGGGAAAAAAATATAACTAAAATAGAGTTAACACTAGGGTTTACAGACCAAAGGGATCTAAACACACCACACTCACACTAAAGAGATAGAAAAGAATAACATTTTTCTATTTTTTCCTCACAACTAACGACCAAGCCTGGAGCTCAAAAACCCAGCTGCTGACGACAAGAGCGGCAAACTAGATCTGAGGTCAGTCAGGGTTGGCAGGGGTTTATGGGTAGGGGGAGGAGCTAGGAGCTCGGATCTAAGCTGTTGAAAACTGCCGGCTCGGATCCGAAGTCGGATCCGATACCCATAGGTTGCTACACAAATGAAGTTAGCTACTTCAGATGATTGGTTTTGGGGCCTCAGACATTTAAGCTAAGGAGGACACACTCGTTAGGCCCCAACACACGCACACAGACCCTGACGAACCAGCGAGGGAGAGGGAGGGAAAAAAATATAACTAAAATAGAGTTAACACTAGGGTTTACAGACCAAAGGGATCTAAACACACCACACTCACACTAAAGAGAAAGAAAAGAATAACATTTTTCTATTTTTTCCTCACAACCAATGACCAAGCCTGGAGCACAAAAACCCAGCTGCTGACGACAAGCGCGGCAAACTAGATCTGAGGTCAGTCAGGGTTGGCAGGGGTTTATGGGTAGGGGGAGGAGCTAGGAGCTTGGATCTAAGCTGTTGAAAACTGCCGGCTCGGATCCGAAGTCGGATCCGATAGCCATAGGTTGCTACACAAATGAAGATAGCTACTTCAGATTGATGGTTTCATGGGGTAGAGATAAAGTAGCCCAGCTCAGGAGATTTTCTAGGGGTGTACCTTTTTGCCTCTATTTTACAAGTGGGCAATTCCAGTGTATCTACTAGATTACCTTATCCCCAAATGACCATCATCCCACCTATGTCCAGAGACTTATAACCCACCATAACAAACAATACCATTAGAAGATTTCAAAACCTCAACAGATTTAACCCTAATGTCTTCAATGATACCCTCAAAGCCCTTAACCGGTCTACCCTCTCTTTTTGTGTGTGCGTGTGTGTGTGTGTGTGTGTGTGTGTGTGTGTGTGTGTGTGTGTGTGTGTGTGTGTGTGTATATATATATATATATATATATATATATATATATATATATATATATATATATATATATATATACACACACACACACACAGATACAGAGTTGTTGTATCCAGGACTGTTGGTAAGCTTCTGAGCCCCACAAGCCTTTCTGTGTTGGAGGGAAGCCTTCTAGCTTATCAGTGGGAGTGGGAAGTACTAGGTAGCCTATCTACCACAAGATGAGTGGTTCTGGCCCAGAAATTGTAGTTTATTGGCCGTTTGGGCAGTTTTTTTCCATCTCTCTCAACCTTCTAGTTTTAAAGCCCGTGTTTGTGCTTCATCCCCACCTTTCTTGTAACTAGTCTAGTCCAGGTACAGATTTGCTGTATCCAGGACTGTTTGTAAGCTTCTGAGCCCCCCAAGCCTTTGTGTTGGAGTGCAGCCTTCTAGCTTATCAGTGGGAGTGGTAAGTACCGTCTACCACAAGAGGAGTGGTTCTTGGCCCAGGAATTGTAGTTTATTGACCATTTGGGAAGTTGTCCATCTCTTTCAACTTTCTGGTTTAAAAGACCACATCTGAGCTTGTTTCCCATCTTTCCTGTAACTAACCTACTGGAAAGCATTAGAAAGCCTTAAACTGATATAAGCCTTCTAGTTTAAAAGAGAGACTTTGGAGTGATTGAGTAGAAGTTTTCTGTATTTTCTTGCTGTACTTAACTGTTTTCTGCCTAAACACTAATTTTCCAGCTCTTATTGTGATTTAAAAACTTGTTTCTTCACATATTGTACTTATTTGACTGCCTGCACTTTTAAAAAGTTGTTTTTTGTTTAAATAAATTGTTTAACTGTTGTAGTCTACACACTAAAGTGTGATAGTCTTTTCTGATTGCTTGTAGTTGTTTAAAGCTGTTTTAAGTGTACTTTTTACTGTTTTTTGCCTTATCTTTTCAAAAAAATAAATAAATAAATTTCTTGTTTCCTGCCTTTCTAAGCTAGTATAGTCCAGTTTTCAGGCTAGTGCTGACTTCAGGGCTGTGTTACACGTTTCTGAGTTGCCCATATCTTACTTGGATAGAGGGAAGTTTCTCTGTTCACCTGTGAGAGAGGGGAACTTTGAGCAGCCATCTGTCCCTGGAGGAGTGGTTCTAGCCCAGAAGTTAGTAGTTTAAAAAATGCGTTGTACGGTTTTGTGCACCAGGCAGCACCGGTTAGCTAGGGTTAAAATATTCCCGGCTCCACTAAGTCTCCTCTTCAGTTTTTCACTTGAAACTAGTCTAACTCTCAATCTAAACACTCAAAAAGCATCCTACAGTCCAGCACTTGCTCAGACCTAATAGCAATCACTAATATACCCCGACACTTGACTGCCCAGCAGGGCAAGGCTCTTTATCCAGCCCTCACCAACCAAGTGACTAAGCAGCTCACCCTACTATTCAGGCATGACCAAAGGGCAACTTCAGGTGTGCTCTCCAGTCCAGCTGGTGAATCTGGGTATCCTGAGGCAATGTTACAACTGCCTCATGTACACAGACAGCCCTCTCCTCCTACCAAAAAACACTAACATATGTGAGAGATGCAATTATACAGTCAAACTGGAGGCTATGGTATCTCCACCTAAGACTGAAACAGACAGTCATGAGGAGAAGGTTAACACTTGCACCACACCTCCAGCTTCATATAGACCTACTAAACCAGCACTGGCAAAAAATACACATAAATACACAAAATCATACTCGGAGGCTCTAAATAAAAACCTGCAAAAGCATCAGAGAGCTCCAAATCAGACACCCACAAACCTGCACCTCCCGTCACAAACCAGACAACACATAAAACACAAAATCAACGTGCAGCACAATCACAGCCCTTAAGGCGAAATAACATACCTAACACACTAGTAATAGGTGACTCACAGGCACACTGACGCCCCACTCACTAGGCTGGACAAGGAGAAGGTTACTGTTAGCTACCTGTCGGGAGCCAGAATCCGCCACATAGCACAAGCACTCAGGTCACTCCAGAACAAGTACAAGTATGACTCTGTCATTGTTCATGTTGGTGTGAATGACCTGAGCCATACCTCCCTGGACTACATGAAAAGAGACATGGAAGAGCTCTCTGATCATGTAGCCCAGGCGGGTATGACCCTGACCCTGACCCTGAGTAGCATTCTGCCCTCACCAAGAATGATACCTCAGTATAAAGAAAAAATTATCAATTTCAACAATTGGCTAAACTTCTGGTGTCATTCAAGGGGGATCCAGTGTCTGTCAGCCTGGGATAACATGCTCGTCAAGCCGTGTTGCTTCGCAAGAGACGGCTTACACCTGACACCCCTTGGCTTTCGAATACTGGCCAAGGCTCTTGCTGCCCCCATAGTGCCTTTTTTAGGCAAGGCTCAAAATTCAAACCCACCTCTGGAAACAGCACAAGTAAAAAAATGAGGGTTATGCTACTCAACGCCAGGAGTTTAAATCTCAAAATGCATGCGCTTGAAGCACTCCTAAGTATGGAGAACGTCATCTGTGCAGTAACTGAAACCTGGTTCAAGGCTCCAGAGAGCACTCCAGCACTACTGGGCTACAACTCATACCACACATTTCGGCCACAGAACACGGACCGAAACACAAAATGAGGGGGGTGTATCCATATTCATCAAGGATACCCACACCTCTAGGTTAGTGGCGCAGCATGATACCTCTGAGATCATCCATGTGCAACTAACATCGGGCAAATCTGCAATGCAAATTGTGGCCTGCTACAGATCACCCTCCATGACCCAGGACCACCACTCCGCCTTTCTGGAGACACTGGAAAACATGAAGGTCCTACCGAGCACCCTGATCTTGGGAGATTTCAATTACCCTACCATTAACTGGGAAAACTACTTGAGTACAAACTCCCAGGCTCAGCGCTTCCTGGACTATATCAACTCAAATGCCCTGGATCAGCTGGTAAACTCTCCTACCAGAGGCCACAACATATTGGACCTGGTCATCACCAACATGGGCGACAGATCAACCCATCACTGGTTAGATCACACCATAAACTAATCACCCTACCACCACCCCCAACCAAGGAAACCACAGTGAAAAACTTTTCTAAAGCAAACTTCACCTTACTTAAGGAAGAGGTGGTAAGTTTCACAGCCCCCACGCTAAAGGATAACACTGCCCAAGATGCAGAATCCTTTACAACTGCACTCTATGAGCACCTACAAGGATGCATGGATCTTGCCATCCCTAGCAAAACCAAGACTCACTCCCCTAAGAGAAGGAAACCAGTCTGGTGGACCCCTGCCATAAACAGGTTATACAACAAAAGGAGGAAACTAGTTCAGAAAAAAAGCAAATCCCAAGAAGGAAAGACATCCCTGATCAGTATCAGTAAGAAACTAAGGTCCCTCATAAAATCATCCAAGGCTAACTTCGAAAAAAAAATAGCCAAGGATTCGAAAGATAACCACAAAGCCTTCTTTAGCTACGTCAAGTATCTAAGTGCCAACTCACATATATGCTCTGAGATAGTGCAAAATAGCACAAAATATACTGAACCTACTGATATTGCCAACATACTGGCAGATAGATTCAGTGCAAACTTCACCTCCCTCTCACCTTCAAAAGGGCCCACAACAATACTGGAAAAGTGTAGTGTCCTGGAAATCACAGAAGCACAGGTGAAAACAGCCCTTTCAAAAGCCAAAAACACAGCATCAATGGGGCCAGATGGTGTCTCAGGTTGCGTCTTGCACGAACTACAGAACGAACTAACCCCCCACCTAAACACGCTGTTCAACCTCAGCCTCTCCACAGGCTATGTGCCCACAGAATGGCGCACAGCAATGGTTATTCTGCTCCACAAAGGAGGGGCCACAACTGACCCTGGCAGCTATTGCCCCATAAGCCTGACTAGCCTGGTCTGCAAGGCTATGGAGCGCATCATTATGGAACTCATTAACAAAGACATTAGGAACCTCCAAACACTTGACCCGACCCAGTTCGGCTTTGTTAAGGGCAGATCATGCCTACTAAACCTGGTTGACTTCTTTGAGAAAGTTACCAAGGCCACAGACGAGAGAAAGGTGATTCACACAGCCTACCTTGATCTCGCCAAGGCGTTCAACACCATTCCTCACTTGGGTATTATAGAATAACTCAACAGCCTGAACATAAACCCCTAAGTCACAAGATGGGTTGCCAACTGGCTTGCAGACAGAACTCACACGGTAAGAATAGCGGGCTCCAGGTCAGACTCTAAACCAGTCACAAGTGGTGTTCCACAAGGCTCGGTTCTGGGACCCCTACTGTTCGGCATATATTTCTCAGAAGTACAGGCAAACACAGGAGGACTATGGCTAACCAAGTTTGCCGATGACTGCAAACTGGGAGCCATAACTGACTCTCCGGCTGAAACGGACATCCCACAAAAAGGCCTTACTGAGATAGACACCTGGTGTCAAAGTCATGGCCTCAAGCTAAATGCCAAAAAATGCATAGTCATCCCGTTTTGGAAAAACAAAACACCCACGAATTACCACATAGTCGGCAGCCCCCTTAATACAGAAGAGGTAATAAGAGATCTGGGGACCCAGGTAGATAGTAATCTCTCCTTTGACAATCATATTGCCAGTAGTTAGGAAATCCTTCTATGTGGCCCATCTAATTACTAAGGGATTCGCATCTAGAAATAAAGAGGTTATAGTGGCCCTCTACTCATCACTCATCAGACCCATCATAGAGTACAAGGCCCCATTTGGGATGTACCTCACAAGACATTTCCAACGGCTTGAAAGACCACAAAAGCACCTCACCAAGAGGATTACTGGCCTCAAACATATGTCCTATGCAGCCCGACTGAAAAAACTCCGGCTGTACTCAGTGGAATATCACTTACTCAGAGGTGATCTCTGCCTGACTTACAAAGCCATGTCCAACTCAGAATTGATGGACATGCTCCACCTAAAGAAATCCAAGTCAATGCGAGCCACGCGCACTAGTGAGCTAAACCTCTCCACAACAATAAACAGAACATGCTGGAGGGATAGATTCCTGTCACTCCCCATGTTTTGGAACAAAATTCCTAATTACATTAGGCAGAGCCCCTTACTAACACTCTTCAAGAGAAGCCTTGACGAGTGGATGGGTAACAGAAAATACACCCCTGGGATCACTTCATTGGCTCTGCTTGACAGAGGCTCAGTTAATTAATCAATGGGGTGGCGAAAGCCGATGCACTCTGGCTAGGCTTATAAATGCCCTCGGGCAGATAGCCTAGTACCTACCTATGAACTTATGAACCTATGAACTCCGCAACCCTTTTAGCTGAGGTTATGGCTACTAGAAAAGCAGTCTTTTCCATGACAAGAATTTGACATCACATGTGGCAACAGGCTCAAACGGACCCTGTGTGGGAGATTGCAGCAAAAAAGAAAAGATCCCAAGAGGGAAAAGAATCCTTGACTCCTTTTAAAAAGGCTTTGCACAAGCGAGAGGAAAAGCCCAGTTCCTTGCAAATATGAAAGTTAGAAATAGCTGGTAACTGCACTTTGATAGTCAAAATGCTAGCTCCTTCCTGAAAAAAGGACGACAAAAGAAAGCAAGATATCTGAAATGGAAGCTGAATTAGGATCTAGACTGCGTTGTTTAGCCCAAATAGAAAACCATTTTCACTTACTGGCATAAACCTTTCTAGTGGAAGCCTTCTATGAGGCAAGGATGATGTTCTTAATGGGAGAAGGAAGTCTGGGCTGATTCAGGATTACTGGAATTGGACAAACCATGCTGTCAGACAAAGCATCTATAGGTTGGGAATTGAAAGTTCAGAGGGATGAGAAATTAGATCCGGAACGGGATCTAATACCAAAGGGGGGATACTTCAGGTGAGACCAAAGAAGGGGAAACCACACCTCCAGAGGCCAAAAGAGGGTAATGAGGATCAAGGTAGCCTTGAGGCGACAGGCTTTCTGTAGTACTTCGGGAATGAGAAGCAAGGGAGGATAGGCATAAAGGAGACCTGGGAGCCAATAGTGGACCATACCATCCCTGGGGGGAATTCCTGTTTGGGGGAATCAGGGCAAAATACCGGCTGCATTTGTGGTTGACAGGGAATAGAGAGAGATTGCAGCTCAGCTGACCCCACAGAAGGAAGATCTGGTTCACCACCAAAGGACTCAAGTACCACTCATGAGGGCTAAGAACAGCCCTGCTCAGTCTGTTTGCCAACATGCAGGTCTCCCCGGGAATATGAGTTGCATTAAGAAAGTGCCCCAAGGACATTGCCCATTCCCATGCTCTGATGGCGTTGCGACTAAGCAGAAATGAACATGTGCCCCCCCTGCTTGTTGAGATACCACACAACTGCCATGTTGTCTGTGTGAACTGCAATGGTACCTGGAGGGAGGCAGTCCTGGAAGGCTTGCAACGTGAGGAGAACTACCCTCATCTCCAGGACATTGATATGCAGTTTGGTCTCTACTTCGGACCATGTGCCTTGGACCATCTGTCTCTGAAAATGCCTCCCACCCACCCCAACAGGGAAGCGACTGTGATCACTGTGGCACTGGGGGGAGGAAGAGAGAATGCTAGAAGATCAGAGTTGACATTGGGTGAACCAGGGAAGACAACTGAACCACTAGAGTCCACTGCAAAACCCTAATGTAGTACCTGGCTAACAGTACTAGGCAGATCGCCGCTGCCATGGACCCTAAGGCCCTGAGAACTAGGTCGGCCTGGCGATGAGAGAGAGGTCGAGAAGAGACTGAATATGAGATCTGATGAGGTGTGCCTGCCAGGGCGGGAATGCTGCAATCTCTGACATGGTGTCCAACTGAATCCCGATAAACTCTAGGCTTTGGGATGGAGTGAGGTTGGATTTGGGGAGGTTCATTATGATGCCTAGCTGGTGGAAAGGTTGTAGTAGATATTGCGAGACAGCAGCCAGACAATGCTTTCTGGGGGCTGTGAGGAGCCAATCATCAAGATAGGGAAACACCTGGAATATCTGCAGTCTCAGGTGAGCTGCGACCGCTGCCATGCACTTGGTGAACACTCAAGAGGCTGTGGTGAGACCAAAGGGCAGGGTTCTGAACTGGTAATAATTGGCCCCTACTCAAAAGTGGCTATGTCTCCTGGAGTGCCTGTCTATTTTGATGTGATAGTATACATCCTGGAGATCTACGGAGTACATCCAATCGTCCTTGTGCAAGAAGGGCACGATGGACTTTACAGTGACCATATGGAACTTAGACTTATTTATTTATTTATTATTTATTTTATTTTACATTTGTTAACCGGGGGTGACTGACTGAGCCGAAAAGGCCCTTTTTCAGCAGAGGCCCAGGGAGAAAAGCTCCACAAAGAAAAATTACAGACACATTTAGTTATTTAGACATGATCAGTATACACACAAATTACAAGAGACATGTTTTTACAGTGGTATGCGGCACAAACAGTTACAGTGGAGAGAATCAAAAAAATATTAATTTTAAAAATAAAGGTAAGTGATAGATTTGTGGTGTACGGCTGAACTTTGGAACGTAGGTAGAATACATACATAGTACACAGGTACAGTACATACATTGTAGATTAGCCAGTGTTTGTGAGTAAGACTGAAAAACTATTATCAATTGCTCTAGATTTAGTATGTATATGTTATCTGCTTTCACTAGCCTGGGGAACAATCATGGCACTGCCAACTTTGCTTGAGATGTTGCCTGATGAGGTCTTTAAAGGAGGCTTTGGATGATGTGTTTTGAATGCTAGTAGGGACAAAGTTCCATTTTTTAGCCACCGAACTACTATATAGTGCATCTCCAAAGCTATTGTAGCTGTTGGTGACTTCTAGTAGTAGTTTGCTTGATGATCTAAGAGGCCTTTTGGCTGAGTGATGTTGTACTAGGTTTTTGAGGGCAGGACACTTATTGGGGAGGTAATAGATAGAATGACAGAGGCAAAGCTGATTGTAGGTTAGGAGGTTGGGCAGTTCAAGCCAGTGGAGCTGCCTCAGTGATGAGTTCTATATGAGCAATTTGCAACAAAGCGGGCAATTCTGTTATAGCAAGCTTCCATTTTGCTTAGTTCAGTTTTGTTGAGATTAGTCAGAATGGGATAGGTTCATACTAGGCTATCTGCCCTAGGGCATTTATAAGCCTAGCCAGAGTATGTTTGGCTTTCGCCACCCATTTTAAATTAATTTTGCTATGCCATTTTTCGAGGTTAGTATACTGTGCCTCTGTCTAACAGTGACACAGAAGTGATACCCGGGGTAAACCTACGATCTCCCATCCACTCATCAAGACTCCTCTTGAAGAGAATCAATGAGGGACTCTGCTTAACCTGGACTGGGATTTTATTCCAGAGTGAAGGGAGCCTCTGGGTTATGAATCTGTCCCTCCAGCATGTCCTATTTATTTCAGTGCTGAGGTTCAAGTCTCTCGAGCGTGTAGCTCGATGGGATTTGGATTTTCTGAGGTGCAGCATGTCCATTAATTCCGGGTTGGACATGGCCTTATACGTCAGGCACAGGTCACCTCTGAGCAGGCGGTATGCCACTGAGTAGAGCTGGAGTTTCTTTAACCGGGCAGCATATGGCATCTGTTTGAGCCCTTTGATCCTCTTGGTGAGGTACTTTTGGGGTCTTTCCAGTTGCTGCAGGTGTTTGGTAATGTACATCCCAAAAGGGGCATTGTACTCGATTATGGGCCTGATGAGGGATGAGTAAAGAGGCACGATGACCTCCCTAATCTAGATGTGAATCCCTTCATGATTAGGTGGGCTATATAAAATGTTTTTCTAACCACTTTGGCCACGTGGTTGTCAAATGAGAGATTGCTATCAACTTGGGTCCCCAGGTCCCTAATTACTTCTTCTGTACTTAATGGATTACCACCTATGTGGTAATTTGTGGGCACTTTGTTTTGCCAAAGGGATGACTATACACTTTTTGGCGTTTAGCTTGAGGCCATGGCTCTGGCACCAGTTGTCTGTTTCTATGAGGCCCTTTTGGAGGATGCTTGTGTCGGCTGGAGAGTCGATTATGGCGCCCAGTTTGCAGTCATCTGTGAACTTGGTCAGCCACAGTCCTTCCGTGTTGGCCTGTACCTCCGAGAAATATATACCAAACAAGGGAGGTCCCAGGACTGAGCCTTGTGGGATGCCACTTGTAACTGATTTGGAGTCTGACATGGCTCCAGCAATTCTAACCATGTGGGTTCTGTCCTTGAGCCAGTTTGCAACCCATCTAGTGACATAGGGGTTTATATTTAAGCTGGTGAGCTTATCTATAATGCCCGAGTGGGGTATTGTATTGAAGGCTTTTGCGAGGTCCAGATAGGCTGTGTGGACCACCTTCCCTTCGTCAATGGTCTTGGTGACTGTTTCAAAGAAGTCAACCAGGTTTAAGAGGCAGGATCTGCCCTTAACAAAGCCGAACTGGGTAGGATCCAATGTCTGTAGGTCCCCAATATCTTTATTTATGAGGTCCATGATGATCCTTTCCATAGCTTTGCAGACCAAGCTAGTCAGGCTTATGGGGTGATAGTTTCCAGGGTCCGTTAAGGCACCACCTTTGTGGAGAGGGACCTCTGTTGCTGTACGCCACTCTTTGGGTACATATCCTGTAGTAAGGCTGAGATTGAACAATAGTTTTATGTTTGGGTTTAGCTCTTCTTGGAGTTCATGTAGGACACAGCCTGGGACACCGTCTGGTCCCATTGATGCTGTGTTTTTTGCTTTGGAGAGGGCGGCTCCCACCTGAGCATCTGAGATGTCAGGGAGGCAGCACTCTGCTGGGATAGATATTTGCCCTTTTGGTGGGGAGGGGGGGAGAAGTTTGCGCTAAACCTGTCAGCTAGGATGTTGGCAATGTCTGTGGGATCAGTGTATTTTTTGTCATTTTGGACCAATTCTGAGCATATCTGGGAATTCCCACCCAGGTTCTTAACATAACTAAAGAAAGCCTTGTGATTATCCTTAGTGTCCTGTGCAATTTTTCTCTCGAAGCTGGCCTTTGACGATTTTATGAGTGCCCTTAGTTTTTTGCTAATACTGATCAGAGATGCCTTCCCTTTTTGGGATTTTGCTCTATCATGTAGTAGCTTCCTCCTTCTATTGTATAGTTTGTTTATGGCTGGGGTCCACCGATGCATAGAGTAGGGTGGATAGAAGTTGGGAGCGAGCAATGGCTGATCTTGTTTTGTTGGTAAGAAATGGTTTGATAAGGTAGAGTGAGCCCAGTTTGGCATGTACTTTTTTAATAGTTAAGTTCAGATGACTATCAAATTTTAGGTGGGAGTCTATGGTTATTCCCAATAGCTTAGCCTGTGCCAGTGGAGCAATTGGAGTAGCATTTGTGGAGTAGATAGTGAATTGACTGTTAGTGTTTTTGTTAGAACTGGTTATAATCATAAGCTGAGTTTTCTTTGGATTGGGGATAAGTTGGGATTTGGTAAGGTAGTTTTCAACGTCAGAGAATGCTAGTTGAGTTGTTTGCAGGAGGGTGTGTATGTTTTGTGCAGCACAGATTAAGGTAGTGTCATCTGCATACTGAATTATAGATGCATGCTGTGTGGAGGTCATTTGTGAAGACTGTGAATAGTAGTGGTCCTACGATAGAACCCTGTGGGACTCCTATAGTTATGGGCAGCTGAGGAGAGAGAGAATTTTCCCATTTCACAGCTTGGTACCTGTCAGTTATGTAGCTTTGGAACCAGGTAAGAGTGGAATTAGATAGATGATATTGGTTTAGTTTGTTTAGCAGGATTTGGTCTGAGACTGTGTCAAGTGCTTTGGACATATCCAAAAAAAGAGTTGACACTTGCAGGCCTTCATTTTTGAGACGGTTTACTGTGTCTGTGAAGCAGAAGAGAGCTGTAGTGGTAATATGGGCAGGTCTGAAACCATGCTGAGTAGGTGACAGGATGTTGCAGTCTAGGAGATAGTTTAGCATCTGGGTATGGATGCATTTTTCTAGGATTTTGGCCAGTGGGGAGAGTAAAGAAATGGGTCTGTAGTTATTAAGTTCAGTGGAGGTCCCGCCTTTATGTATGGGTGTAACATAGGATATTTTCCAGAGTTTGGGCACATAGTTTTCAACAATTGATCTGTTTATGAGAGTGGAGACTGGGATAGCAATAGCATCTGCTGTGAGTTTCATGAAATAGCTGGGGAGTAGGTTGGCTGCTGTTGATGAGGTTTTTAGTTTGGAGAGCATGCTTTTGATTGAAGTGGTGGAAACTGTTTTGAGGGTAAAGCTAGTATTAGTGTTATTTGTGTTGGGGGGGGGTAGTGAGGAAGGAACTGTCCTGTGATACTAAGGATAGAATTGAGTTCACAAAGTGGTAGTTGAATTGTGTTTCGATGGGAACTTTAGTGTCAGGGGTGGTTGGTTTGGGGGTAGCCTTTAGGGTGGATTTTAGTAGCTGGTTTACATTTTTCCAAAATTTTTGCGGGTTGTGTTGGTATTTAGTTTGTAATGTTGTGTAGTAGGATTTTTTGTCCAGCCCAATGCATTTTTTTGCACGGTTGCGCAGTTCTTGGTATTTAGTTAGGCTTTGTGTTTCTTTGTTTTTTTGATAGTAACGCCAGGCAGGGTCTCTGGACTTGAGGATTTGTTTGGTTTCTTTACTGAGCCAGGGGTTTGTAGAGGTTCTAACCTTGATTTTGTGCAATGGAGCGACAGTGTCTAGGTGTTGCACAAATGTTTTGTTGAAATATGCTACAGCCTGGTCAAGTGGGAGGGTTTTTAGGGGGGTCCAGTCACAGTTACACAGTAAAGTGTTGAGGACCTCAGGAGAGAATTTTTTTGTGTTTCTAGTGGATATATAGTTAGTGGTTTTGCATATGCTTGTTCTACTACGTATAAAGTATATTATGTTGTGGTCACTTAAGGTGTCTGGGAGACTGCCTGTGTGAGGGTACAATGTGGGGTTGCTAGTTAGGACCCAGTCAAGGATGGATTCCCTTTTAGATTTTTTATCACACCTAGTTGGAATTTGGACTAGCTGCTGGTAGCCATGGAGATTTATTAGATTACTTGGTGGTTCTGATATACAGGTGAACCAATCTAGGTTGAAGTCCCCCAGAATAAGGGTTTCTTGTGAGTATGTGGAAGGATAAGAAGTCTTCAAGGCTAGCAGGTGTATTACCAGGTGGAATATAGATCACAATTGTGGTGATGACCTTTTTGGGGTGAAGTTGAAGTTGTGAGATAAGTATGTCCCAATTATTGGGGGAGGGGTACGAGTTTGGTAATTGATGGACAGTTAAGTTGGACTTGTAGAGTAAGGCAGTTCCACCCCCTTTACAAAGTGGTCTGTCTTGTCTAATGATATTGTAGCCAGTAGGGAGAACTTCTGAGTTAGCTATGTTTTTATTTAGCCAGGTTTCTGTTAAAGCAACTATGTCTGGGGAGTAGTGTGCTATTGTGGCCTGGAGTTCAGGTATTTTATTTTTGATACTTCTAATATTAATATTTAGCATTAAAAGATGGTTGGTTTTGCTGCTGTTGTTGATTTGCCCAGGGATGAAGAAAGTGGGGGTATGTTCTGACATTTGTGTTGGAGCAGTTTGTGTTGGACAGGATGGATTTGGGCCTGGGTTGGGGTGGATATCCCCACTTATGGTGAGCCTGGAGTTAAAATGGTTATACAGATGTTTGAGTTTGGTGAGGAGTGTGAGAAAGTATTGCGTTTTTTTGGAGTAGGAATGAGAGCATATGTGTTTAGTTCTGAATTGGTCCGTTATGTAGTTCTTGAATAAGTGTGGGCAGATATTATTATAATGTGTGGTGCCTGTGTATGAAAGTGCATAATGCAGTGTTGTGCTACTAAGTTTAGGGATATTGCTAGAGTGATAACTTGTGGTGTTGTAAAGAATTATGAGAAGACAGACTAGATTTAGTTGTGTGATAGTCATGGTTATAAAGTTTATGTTGTTTCTAGGTGGGGGGTCTGAGTAGGAATTATAGGGTTGCACTATATGTGGATGGGGAAGTAGTGTGGGTGATGCAAAAAAATGCCTAGTGGGAATGAGAGTGATTGGGAGTATTTTGTGTGGAGCAAGTTGGTGTGGTTTAATGTGATATGACTTGAGGAGCTGTGATTGGTGGAGGTGATGTGTGGGTGTGGCTATGATTACTATAAATGTAGAGGTAGTGGGGGCAGGGGGGAATAGGGGGCAGGGGAGAGGAGAGAGCCCAAGGGCATTAGCGAGGGCGAACGGAGCGGGGCAGAGCCAGAGCCATCCAAGGCAAGAGAAAAACGTATTACTTTACAAATCTGAACACTTTTAAAACAAATTCCTGAGTCTAATGGCTTACCGGCTAGCAGAATGTAATTGCTGAAGAGCACTTGTTTCCTGGTGGGAGACTAGAAATTTAAAGATGGCTCCATGCTCAGCAGGATTCTAATATAGACATTGTATTGGGGGAGGGAGATAGCACAAGGGGGTGTAAACCAGGTGGAATGCAAAGAAACCAGAGAGGCAATCAGTGGAAATCAGTGAAGGCCTCAGAGAGGGTAAGTAATTCAAACTACCTGTAAAGTGAAAGAGAGAAAAGACAGCAAAGTTTATTAAGGTTGGGAGTGTGTCTTTACATTGACTTGCTGATTAGTAACCAGTTTGTGCACAGATTAGAGTAGGGAGATACATTAGCAATGATAGAGATGCAAATAAACAGGTGATCCTCCAAGTGATACAAACTAAGGCAGAAAGAACTGAGAGGGCTGCTTGATGGTTAATTTAATTTAGTCACAGGGATGTGAATTAAATCTATACTGTTGATTGGACAGTTAGGATTACTGTACTATCGGGGGGGGGGGCACAAGGCTACAACAGTCAGTTTTATTAGCAAGCTGAGAACTACTAAGAAATACTGCTAATGTAATAGCTTCACTCTCATAAAACATACAAGTAGACTGCCTGGGTGGACTGACCCTGCTCTTGAGGCTCAAAATGTATATCCTTGTTTAGTTTGCAATACTGATTCCTTCTTACACTGTATAGATGGAGTGGTAGCCAGACTGCAGATTTGCTTGAGTGTGCTCCTGCTCTTGAGGCTCAAAATGTATATCCTTGTTTAGTTTGCAATACTGATTCCTTCTTACACTGTATAGATGGAGTGGTAGCCACAGACTGCAGATTTGCTTGAGTGTGCTCCTGCTCTTGAGGCTCAAAATGTATATCCTTGTTTAGTTTGCAATACTGATTCCTTCTTACACTGTATAGATGGAGTGGTAGCCGCAGACTGCAGATTTGCTTGAGTGTGCTCGGCTAGCAGAATGTAATTGCTGAAGAGCACTTGTGTCCTGGTGGGAGACTAGAAATTTAATTGACAGAGGGATTGAGTTTGCTGAGGTCCAAGATTGGATGCAGGTCCTCCGTCTTCTTTGGCACCAAAAAGAAGTGACAGTAAGTCCCAGATTCCCGTTTTCCTGGGGGACCTCTTGGATGATTCTCTTTTGAAGAAGCCTCCACACTTCTTCCTCATCTAGCTCCCTCTGATGGGGTGGTGCATCAGGGAGGTATCTCATGACTGGAGGAGGCTGGGAAAAGGGAATAGAATAACCCCTGGAGATGATGTTTAACACCCAATGATCTTTTGTGATACTTGCCCAGGCTAAAGGGTGCAAGGACAACCAACCCAGACTGCTTCCAGGGCAGGACAGTCAGGCAGTACTTCAGGAGTGCTGCTGGGGCTTCTCAGAGAAGGGTTTTCTGGAACCCTGATTTTGCAGACCCCTTCTGCCCCTGAGGTGATGTTTGCCATTGAACCCCCCCCCCAACCTCTGGAGGAAGCCTCATCTTGAGCATTCTGGAAGGAAGACTGCGACTTGTGAAACAACACCTTCCTAGCCCCTCATTGTGTCTTGGAAAAGGCGCATTGAGGAGTGGAAATTTGATTCCTACAGTCGACAAAGTCTTGCCCTCCTGCCAACTGTGGGTGAGAATTTCTTTGACCAAAGAGCCAAACAGAGAAGAACCATCAAAAGGCGATCCTTAACCACGTCTCTTTGAAGTTGGGTGAAATGTGCCAGATAATTGAGTTCCAGCACCGCAAAGGTGGCTGAGGCAAACACCCGCTTTCCATGCCTGTCAATCACCCGTGACTCATGGTTGGGGAGGGATGGACAGACATGCTCTGTTCCACCACTTCCTTCTTGGTGGCGGTAGCTACTAAGACTGCATTGACTGGCCCACCTTTAGACCAAAACTACTTGTCAGAAGGGGGCCAAGGATCCTGTCAGCTCGTTTGGGGACAGGGTCCACAGTATCGGGCTCCTTCCATTCTCTGCTGGCGATAAGGTCAACGAGTTCATCTGCTGGAGGGGACACCCAGGAAGTAGATGGTTCCATCCCAAAATCAATCCTTCAGAAAAATGGACTCCTCAGAGAATGGGGGGGACGGGGACCGACTGTCCTTAAGCTTAAGGATTTCTAAGATGTGCCAAAAAGAGACATCCTCGGATGGAGACCTGGGGGACTTGTCCCCTTCATCAAGGTCCGTATCCTTGGTGAGTGACTCAGCAGGGGAGTCTAAGTGTCCCCTCCTACATGATCTCTTTCAAGGAACCTCCTCCAGGGGTGGCTTGGGAGAGGACTCGAAATAGAGGGGGACCCCTAGTGGGGCAGCTACCCCCCGAAAACTAGTTCGAGAGGGCTGACCAGGGACAGGATGAGTGGGGTCCGCAACATGGGATTGGGATGGTTCACAGAAGGCAGAGGAGGAAACAGTCTGCTCTATGACCCGGAAATCCAAAGGACTGGACGATGCTCCATCTGCACTCTCAGTAGTAAGGCCCACCTGGGGAGAAGGACTGGAGCAGGCCAAAACCTCCGTGCCTCTGGACAGTACCGGCCCCGAGCTGTTGAGGGTCAAAGCACCAAGGGGAAGGGACCAGAACCCCCACCCAAGGATTCAGGGGCAACAGCTCAGGTCATGGACTCCACCTGCCCAAGGGGAGGCCAAGCAGCAGGAATCAGAGACTCTGACAGGGTAAGGGCAGAAGGGTCCCCAAAAATGCCCATTTCTCTCCCTGTATGATCCAGGAAGTCCAAAAGCAATCTGATCGGTCAAGGAGAAACCAATGAGGGGGTAGGCGATGGCCCCCTAGCAGTATGGGCAGGGGATGCGAGAAACCCCAGCTCAATCTGTGCTTTAAGAAAGGACCTCACCATTCTGTCTATATCAGAAGGGAGTAAACTCCTGGAGAATCTGGAGGAAGTGGAGGACCTAGCTGAGGATGGGTGCCCACATCCTGAGAACCCCCCCCCCCTCTAAAGAATGGTTTCTGTGCTTGGAGACAGAGGGAGACTGCCCCAAGCAGAGGCTGAGGGGAGAATCCTCACTAATAATAGTGGGATCTGACACTGAACCTGGATCCAACCTCCTTGGACCCGAAGACAAGTAGGATCCGAAGGCCTGGATCTCACATGTCCCAGATCTGAGGGAGACAGATCTGTGGCTGGTCCAGATCCATCCAGATCTGAAGGCCTCAGATCCAGCCAGATCTGAAAGCCTCAGATCCAGAGGTTGATTCTCAAGACCTTGGATCCCAAGGCTTAAGAGTGGAAGCCTCAGATCCATGAAGGTCAAGTATCTTGGGATCTGAGGGCATTGGATCTGACCGAGTCGAGGCTGGGGTCGGATCCGAGGCAATAGGATCCAACAGTCTCATCTTTTTGTCAGAAGACCACCCTGAAGACTGGGGGAGGGGGGTCCTTCCTTTTGTGCTCAGAGGGTCCAAACCTGGCAGGGGACTGAGCCAAGGGTCCCCTAAGCCAAACCTTTCAACAAGAGTTTGTTTCATTGCTCAACCAAAGCTCTGGGGGCAAATGCGGCACAAATGTCACATTCAACCTCCAGGTGGTCGGTGCCCAAACAATAAAGGCACTCCTCATGTGAATCAGAAACAAGCATCATATGACCGCACGAGGAGCATCACTTAAAGCCTACAGGCTTGTCAGACATAGTGACCAAACCTAAGGGGCATGCTAACTCAACAGCATCAAACAAGCAGAGGTTGTACCAGAAGTAGACTAGCCGAAACACACACACAGAGCACAAATAATAAAACTAGCTTAGAGAATTGTAAAGCGACTATTCTAAGAGAAAAACAAACTACACTATATCACAACTACTAGAAAAAGGACAACAAAATAGACTGACCCAACAAATCTAATGAATCGGGAGGGGAGGGATAAAGCTACTGCTATAAGAAAACTCAAAAATATATTAACTAACAAAAATACCAACAAATACCAAAAAATATCCAAGAAAGAAAGAAAAATAAACTACTTACCCCACAACAGGAGCCGAGCTAATAAACCTACGTCTGTAGCTGAATGTGGCAAACAGGATCTGATGGATTAGAAGGCAGCAAGGGATCATGGGAGTGGGAGGAGCTCAAGCCTTGAAACTGTCTATAAAGTGGTGGCTCAGATCTGATGTTGGATGCAAGATCCAAGACCCAAGAGTGAGGAATAGTGACATGGTTAACATCAGATCCACAGTTAAGTCTTAAGGCAGTCAGTTAAAGCACTATCCCCTAACTTAAAAGTAACTTTCCTAAACAGGAAAGCACATTAAAACAACAAATTTTTAATGTGAAGGTTTTTCCCCAAAGGTAATTTATCTGCCCAGCACAGGAAAAACACAAGCTAACCATCAATCCTTGAAAGCTTGCAGAGCAGTGCTATTTTCAACAGCAAGAAAGCTTTGAAGGCCTTGGCATCCAAACCTGCTGTTTTAGACAGCACAGCACAGCTCAAGCTGACTAATGGTTTGGGCACATGGAAGAACCCTAAAACTTAGGAAGTTGTCTGGCTTTTAAATCCTTGGCAGGATATAACCCCATATAGTTAAGTCTACTGCAACAACAATCAATATGATGAACATTTACTCATACCTCAAATATACTCATCTTCTCCGTGCCTAGAAAATGATGTACACATCTTCATCTTGCTCAGTAAATAGCTCAAGTCTTAATTACTACCTTCCAAACCATCCCCTCTGCTCTCGAAAAAACAGCTCCTTGCAATTTATAAACCCAAAAAATCTACTGAACATAGTTTACACTCCAACTCTGTGGCCAAACCTTGAAACACTATCACCATGGATAATCAGGGCAATATCTAGCAGTCACTTGTTCAAACATTCTCAAAAAAAATCCTCTCTAATGCCTGGCTCTGTGTTTGTATCACACCAAGCTAAAATAATCTTTTCTTATTCTCAGTTTTTTTCTCTCTCTTTTTGCTTCACTACATTTCATTTTTTTCTGTCTCTATACTTCCTTATTCCACAACCTTTCCTTTTTTCTCTATTACTATAGCTTCCTTTCCTCTCACTCTAAGTCTCTCCCATCTTACATTCTCCTCATCTGAAATGTCATCTGCTCTACGTTCACTTTACTGCACCATCTTCCACTTTTCATATTACTTTGTGAAGCTGTCATTTTATATTGAGTATGATTTTTGTATGCACTATATATTCTATCTTAATTATATGGATCCTATCTCTCTCTCTATATATATATATATATGGTTCCCATTCAGAAGCCTGAAACATCATAAGCCTGAAAATCAAAATCCTGAAACCAAAAGCCTGAAAATTCAGAATCCTGAAAACTCAAAATCCTGAAAGCCCAAAATCCTGAAAGACCAAAATCCTGAAACTCAAAATCCTGAAAACACAAAATAGACATACTGATGTCATTGTGGCTTTGCTATTGTTAGCCCTGTGGTGTTAGGTCATGCGTTGGGGTCAGGTAAGTGTGCGGATGGTTTTATTTTAGGGTTAGGCGGTTTAAGTGAGTTAGGGTTAGGGCAGGTTAGGCATGTATGCAATAGTGACAAATATTGGGGTTAGGGGTGGTTTAAGTGAGTTAGGTTTAGGGCGCGGGTCAGGTGAGTGTGCGATAGTGACGGACCTTAGGGTTAGGGTTAGGGTCAGGGTCAGTTGGTAGATATTAGTGTCTTTATAGTGACATATTAGCATTATTTGTGTTTTCAGGATTTTGAGTTTCAGGATTTTGGTCTTTCAGGATTTTGAGTTTTCAGGATTCTGAATTTTCAGGCTTTTGGTTTCAGGATTTTGATTTTCAGGCTTATGATGTTTCAGGCTTCTGAATGGGAACCATATATATATATATATATATATATATATATATATATATATATATATGTATACAGACACATATATATATATATATATATATATATATACACACACATATATATCTATACATACATAGATATATATTTATAGGTTTACCTTTATAATGTCGATCACGTATTACCGAACGGCCACATCACTGAACCATTTCAGAGAAACCAGAACTGCAAAAACTTTCGAACATCGAAAAAACTTCGAATTTCGACATTTCCGACCGTGCCACACCTACAAACCAGTGCTAACATGAGTCAAAAAGGGGACGAGATTTTGCAGTTCGGAAATTCGGTGTTCGAAGTTTTGTGAAGTCGCAGTTCGGTGTTCGCGGAAGCGGGGTCGACATTATATTATCAACATTATAAAGGTAAACTATATATATATATATATATATATATATATATATATGTGTGTGTGTGTGTGTGTGTGTGTGTCTATAACTTTCTTTTATGTTTATCAGCATTGTATTGAATTTTTTTCTATCTACTCAGAAACCTGTAATGTTTATTGTACTTCTCACTGCTATGAAACTTGCATTTATTTGCTGCTGTTTTTTTAAACAAGACACATCTTTATTGAGTTATCACTTATGACAAAAACAATCATACATTATGAATGAAAACCATACAGAAATATTTTATTTACTTACTGTTAATAATTTTCTTATCAACTGAGCTTTCTCCCCAGGACTCCGCTGAAAATAGATTGCATGCCCAGTCAGACTTTCCTGGTAAACAAATGTCAAATAAAATAAAAAAATAAATATCTAAGACTCAAAGAGTGAAAAAAATGGAAGGGGAGGTCACCTAAAGAAGTCTGGAAATTAATGCTCCGAGTGAAAAATCTGTAAATAAGTTTTGTAATTTTTAACCTCAAGTCCAAGCATCTTATGAACCTGGGACTTTGAGAGGGCTCCAAGTTTGTGAGATTTACTGAAATGTCCAAGGACAGATAAAATGAAGCAAACAGTCTCTTTCTGAAATAAGGGACTTTCTTGCTATGGTGACAAGAAGTCAATCATCTAGATACTGCAAGATGAACAGTTACTACCGACATGCACTTGCTGAACTCCTTGGGGAGACCGACACTGATAAGAAATGGCTCTGAGCCAGAAGTGAAGATAACTTCAGGATGGCTTTACAATCCTTACACGGAAATAAACATCCTTAAGGTTTGCTGAGCACATCCAATCTTCTCCTTGTAAGCATGGTAGGACTACTTCCACCATGACCATTTGGAAATTTTGTCATTTTTATGCATGGTTTAGGCCACTTAAAGGACCTCAGGCCCATTTTAGCTTTGTTTTCTTTAGCACTAAAATAATCTAGAATAGACACCAGACCCTGTCTAACCTGGATGGACTTCTTGAATGGCTCTTTTTTCAAAAAGCGGGTAATCTTATGTACCACTACTCTCTTTTGTCAGGGTGGCACATCTGGTAGAGGTAGGGATGACTTAATGGAAGCTTCTATGAGAGGAATTGTTTAGCCTCTATATATTATGCTCTTCAACCATTTGTCTTGAGCGATGGCCACCTATAACTTCAGGCGAACAGAAAATCAACACCCATATGCCTCCAGAATAGGGTTCACGGGCATTGAGGCAGTGTCCCAAAAAAGGACCCCCAAATCTCTGATTTTGTGGACCCCCCCTCTGCCCACAGGGCAGTGCCCACTGAAGGGGAAATTGTCAGCCATGGTAGCCCCTGTCCCTTTGGTTCCTTCTGAGACAGCCAATACCAACATCATACCTTGATCTCAAAGTCATACATCTCCCATTTGCAATATTCACTTAATACCCTCTGCAAGATTAAACAAGAGATTTGCAATGGACCCTATGAGTTCAGTGATTTCAAATATCAAATTCTGTGACTCAAGTTATTGGTTTCAAGCATGTTGCAAGCATCTTCTCCCCTAGACTCAAAATCACAACTTAAAAGAAAGCTGACCTTCACCCTCTTCTCCCCTCCCCACTCCCTACTCACTATCACTTTCACTACAGATGAGTCAGCCCTGGGATGGGGACATCTTATGGCTTCACCTGCTTTTAGAGCTTCACTGAAGTCTCTCAAGCCATCCCAACAACAAGTCTCACTTGTAATCTCACTCCCTCCGGTTACCACATGGTTTCCATAGTTTCACTGATGTCCAGGGACCCTGCATACCCACTTAGGGTGGTCTAAATCTCAACTACAACAGAAAAACCCTCTACTTGTAAGATACACAAAGGGAAATCTAATCATAATATTCTTCTAGGCTAATCAGTAAGGGGGATATCTTTTTAACCTCCACTGCTACTATTTTGTACTTCCTACCTGACATCCTTGATTTAAGGATATAGCCTTCTCCAGTTTGAAAGTATACCTAGCATTATTTCACCAATAATTTAAGGTACTGTCCTTGGCATCTGTAAGTATTTTTTTGAGAGATCCTTTTCTACTGAGAACACCCTTCAAAGATTCTGTTCCTCTACATGATTTCCATTTCATCTTAGAGAGCCTAATGCTTCCACTCTTTGAACTGGCTGCCAGAGCAGAACTAAAACATTTGTCTTGCAGGACACTTGCTTTTAGTGGTAATAACATAAGCAATGATGGTTTCTGAGCTTAACATCCTCTCTTGCTAGTCTACATATTTGATTTTTCCTTAAAAGTAGGATGTGTCAGAGAATTAACCCAGTTTTTATGCCCAATGAAGCTTTAACACTGATCCTAAACAATTCAGTTACTCTCCCAGTGCTTTTCCCTGAATTTAAAATGAAAGTGAATGCACTGGACGCATTTAGTTGTGATTCTACATTCACACAACCAAGGATCTCAGGAAAGACAACCAACTACTTATTTTCATTACTGTGAGTATACTAGGCCAAAAAGTGTCTAAATTCACTCTGTTACAGAGGCTATCAGACTGTTTATCTTTCTGCTACAATTTATGTCAATAGGACTGTACCACCAAACCATGGGCTCACTGATCAAGAGGCATGTCTACTTTAATCTTTTTCAGGAGTTCTTTACTCAAAGATTTTTGTGCTATTGCAACATGTACTTTATTGCATACTTTTGCAAGACACAGTAAGCTGGATGTGACATCAAGATCTAGATATTCCTTAAGAGCCACTGTCCTTCGGGATAGTCGGTCACGAATTGACACAAGACTTTAAGTTGAGGACTTGGTTCTGCTGAGAACTGGATGGACTGGATCATGTATGATATGAAAGTTATACACTTACCATAACAGTAGATATTCATAATCCATGTCTGCTCACTTCAACTTACACCCTCCCATCTTCCCCTTTCTTATATGCATAGCTTTCCCAAGGACCTATCCGCCAATACATAAGGGCTTTAAAGGGTACTTACAGTTTTTTTTTTCCTACTAGTACATATATATGCACTTAATTTAATATCCCTAACCTTGGAGAAAACTAAGCCTGCAGAAAAGAAAGAAGTGTGGTGCATTACTGAAACGAAGGAAGGAGTTTGATTTTTAAAAATCTTAAGGGTGTATGCCAGCTGTGGCAACCAGTCCTTCTTTGAAGTGGAGGAACATGGATTGTGAAAAAAAAGAAGTTATGTACTCACCATAACGTTCCATGTGAGTTTCTCATCTCACCTTCATTCTTACAGATGGGTTCGGATCCGATCCTCGGCTCCGAGTCAGCCTACTACAAAGCTCAAGGTCTTCAGACAGCTCAAGGCCAAGTCCCTATCCCATGATGCACCTGGAGTTACCTCAGATCTTGTTTGCTGCGTATAATAATACCATGCGTCATTCTATCACTCTAAGAAAAAGCCATAGAAGGATTGAGCAACCAGGAAGAATCTAGTATATTGGTCCTCGAAAAAACCGTGGAGGGGGTAGGAAGGTGGGAAGTAAGAATGAAGGCAAAATGAACAACTCACATGGAACATTATGGTGAGTACATAACTTCTTTATGTAAAGTTGTTCTATCTCGCCGTTTACTCCTACAGATGGGTAGCATCCCAAGCACCATCATTCTCGGCTGGTTCATGGGAGTATGTTTTTCAGGACAGTAGACCCAAAGGAGGCCCTGTCAACTTTGTAATGAGTGATAATGGTATGAGGTCTTGACCAAGTGGCTGCTGCACAAATGTTGTCTATAGGAAGTCTAGCAGAAAAGGAAGAGGATGTAGACACTGCTCTGGTAGAATGAGTCTTAATTTTGTGTTGTATGGGCATATTAGCAGCTGAATAAACAAATGTGATACAATCAGATAACCACTTAGACAGAGTTGTTTTTGCCACTGGCATACCTTTTCTGGAATCTGAAAAGGAAATAAAAAGCTGCTCTGATTTCCTGAACTCTTTTGTTCTATCCAAGTAAAATCTGAGCTGTCTATGAACATCAAGCTTGTGTAGCATATACTCTAAGTTGTTGGTGTGTTTGGGAAAGAACACTGGCAAATCTACAATCTGGTTAAGGTTAGTTTCAGTACAAACTTTGGGCAAAAATGAGGGATTAGTTCGAAGGAAGACTCTGTCAGCATGGAAAATTAAATAAGGAGGCTTTATGGATGAAGCCTGAAGCTCTGACACTCTGCGGGCAGAAGTGATGGCTATTAAAAAGATGGTTTTCCATGACAAATATTTCAAATTGCATGAGGAATCTGGTTCAAAAGGTGGGAGAATAATGCGTGAAAGCATAAAATTTAGATTCCATGGGGGTATAAGGGCATTTCACAGGTGGTCCGAGATGAAAAGTCCCTTTGAGAAAGTCTTTGGATAGTTTCTATGACATTATGTTCAACCTTTCAAATCCAAGGTGAAAATTAGAGATAGCGAGTTGAACCCAAACTGTTGCTGCTGCCGCTCCTTTCCTGAAAAGCATAGTCAAGAAATCTAATATGGAGGCAATAGGGGCTTGGGTAGGGATCAATGTTATTTTGAGAGGCTCATATAGAAAAACTTTTCCATTTGCTAAGATATAGCTTCCTAGTAGAGGATTTATGAGAAGATATCAGAATCTGATGTGTTTCATTTGAAAGCTTATGGAACCTGGCTATGTTGGGAAGTGGAGCAGCCAAGCTGTCAACTTGAGGGATGAAGTTCCCCCGACGAGTGCATCAGAAGATCTGGAACTAGGTCCAGAATCCAAGGGTCCTCCAACTGATGAAGTCGAAGGATGGGGAACCAAACCTGAAGAGGCCAATGAGGGGCTATTAGAATGATGGTCCTTCCCGGGGCTTTTGCTTTCTGTAATACTTTGGGTATTAAGGGAATTGGTGGGAATGCATAAAGGAGACCCAGAGGCCAATCATGTACGAGTGCATCCCTTGGTTCTTCTCCCAGAGGGGGAATCAGGGCAAAGTAGCTTCTGCATTTTGTATTCATGTGGTTAGCAAAAAGGTCGCAGCAAGGCTGGCCCCACCTGCGGAAAATTCTCTCCGCTATTTCTTTCTTGAGGGACTACTCATGAGGCAACAAAATTGCTCTGCTCAGTTTGTCTGCTATCACGCTGGATTTCCCCGGGATGTGCGTTGCTAACAAAGTGCTGGTTGGATGTAGCCCACTGCCATACTCTTACAGCCTCGTGTTACAGCCTCGTGACAAAGAAGGTAGGACGTAGTTCTTCCTTGTTTGTTCAAGTACCAGACCACTGACACATTGTCTGAATCGCAATTGTTCCCAGAGGAAGAGAATCCTGGAAGTACTGCAATGCTAAAAGTACTGCTCTCATCTCCAGGACATTGATATGCAGATGTCTCTCTTGTTTGGTCCATGTGCCTTGGGCTATTCTTCCCTGAAAATGCCCCCCCCCCCACACTCTATCAGGGAAGTGTCCATGGTCTCTGTGGCCACTGGTGGGAGTAGAACAAAAGGATGACCTATCGTAACATGGAGAGGTCAACCACCACTGAAGATCCTTTTTGCATGTGGTTGTGATTATTATTAGATGAGACACTGGGAGCTCTTGATAAGACCATTGAGTGAATAACAGCCACTGTAGAATCCGCATGTGCATGTGACCCAATGGTATGGCTAATATTGCAGCTGCCATCATGCCTAACAATTTTAGTACTTCTGATGCTGGAGCCTTGTCTTTGGATATGACACTGTGGACCTGCTGACGGAGTAGTAAGACTCTTTCTGCTGGAAGTCTCAAAGTGGTGGTGTCCAATTCTGCTCTGATAAAAACAGTATGTTGCGATGGCGACAAGGCAGATTTTCCTGAGTTTACTGTAAAGCCTAGATGACTGCAGAGAGAAAGAGTGGTGTACCTGGCTTGTATGAGCTGATGCCTGGTGGTGGCGGTGAGGAACCAATAGTCTAGGTACGGAAACACCTGGAATCCTAAACGTCTCAGGTGAGCCATGACCACTACCATACATTTAGTGAACACTCTGGGGGCTGTAGTGAGACCAAAGGGCAGGGCTCAAAACTGGTAATAAATGGCTCCAAGCTGGAACCGCTGGATAGTCTGGTCATTTTTATGTGGTAGCACACATCCTGGAGATCTAGCGAGCACATACCCTAAAAAGGGAAGTATCGACTGAAGCGTGACCACCTGGAACTTCTCTTTCTTGACAGATCTGTTTAGTCTGCTGAGGTCCAAAATAGGTCTCCAGTCCCGTCTTTTTTGGAATTAAAAAGAATATTGAGTAAGTTCCAGATTCTATCTGGTCTGCTGGGACTGGTTGGATGACTCTTTTTCTTAGCAATGTTTGGACCTCTGCTGTTGCCTGTTCCTTGTAACTGGGTGGAACGTCTGGGATTATTGTTGTCAATGAAGGGGGTGTGGTGAAAGGAATGAAATATCCTCTGGAAATGATACTTTGTACCCAGCTGTCGTTTGTTATTTTGAGCCAAGCATCTGGATACAAAGATAAGCGATCTCCGACTGCCTCCAGAGTAGGACAGTCGGACTTCCTTTCAGGAGCGCTGGTAGGGTTTCCCAAAGAACTGATCTCTATCGCCTTGATTTTGCAGACCCTCTCTGCCACGAGGGTGGCGTCCTTCCATTATTGCCCCCTCCTCTGCCCCTGGAGGGGGGTTCACCACATGTCCTGAAAGGCTCCTTGGGCTTTTCGGAACCACATCTTTCCTTCCCATTGACCCTTGGGGTAGGGTCTGGTAGGAGTGGAAAAACGGACTCCGACAGCAGAGTCTTTCCTTCCTGTTCACACCTGGTTAAAGTTTCCTTAACTTTGGGTCCAAAAAGGGACGAGCCATCAAAAGGGGTGTTGACAATGGATGACTTAAAGGACTTTGCGAAGGAACACAAGCACATCCAGGAGTGTCTCCTAAGAGCAATTCCTGTACTCGCTACCCTACTCGTTCCATCAGCTGCATATGAAATGAAGAGCATGGATGAGTTCACTATGGAATTGAGGGTAGCAAGCTAGGAAGCAACTTTATCTGAAGCTCCTGCAGCTACTGTACCCTGAAGAGCATCTCCAAGCTCTTTTAGGAGATCTCTTTGCAGTATCGTAAAATGGGTGAGATAGTTCAGTGAACGCAGTGCAAAAATCGCTGAACTGTACGTGCCCTTCCCATATCTATCCATGATCCTAGAATCTCTGTTAGGAGGATGGCTAGAGGAAGAAGTTTCCGAAATCTCCTTTTTGGTGGCTGCCACCACCACCATGGCATCAACTGGCACTCCTTTGGTAAGAAAAGCCTTTTCCCTGGGGGGCAGAAATAAATTTATTAGGCCTACTAGGGACAGACTCCATGGTGTCCGGAGACTCCCATGCCCTTTGTGAGACCACCTCCATGACCTCATCGAAGGGCAGAAACACCCAAGAGGTGGAGGGTTGAAACACGAAAGCCTTTAGGAGAACAGACTTGTCTTCAGTAGGGTTCATGGACTGCCAGTCACCCCTCTGCCTAAGGATTTCTAGTATCTCAGCAAATGAGATATCCTCAGAGGGGGACCGTGGGGATCCTTCTGATTCATCCAAGTTGGTATCGGATGTGAGAGACTCCTGCGGGGAGTCTAAGTGCTTCTTACAGATTCTCTTCCTGGGAACCTCATAAGTGGGAACTTCTGGTGATATCTCGGAAGAGCAGAGGCCACCCAATGGGGCTTCCTGAGGCTCTGGGTCTCTACGCTTAGAAAGGATCTGTGAAGCAGAAGCGGACACAGGTGCTTTTGGGGAGGAAGTAGTCAGACCTGAAGACGTAGATGTCTTGGGAGAAATAACTCTCCTCATGGCTTTGAAGGTACCTCTGCTTCGATGAGAAGGGACCGCTGGATCTGAGGAAACCATGGATCCCCCCAGCACCGGGACAGCGGGCTCTGAACAAGAGGTAGGAGCCGAGCTTATCCAAGCCAAAGCCCCGAGAGGCAAAGTCGAAACCGACAAGTCAGTCCAACTATCCTCCCCGGACCCAACCGGAGAGTGTCAGCTCTTAGACTCCTTGATCGGCGCCGAGGAAGTCAGAGTAAACAGAACCAATGACAATGGAACAGGCATTGGCTCTGAAGGCTCAACAATCAGCAAGTCCGAATCCTCCAACTCCGAAGGACCAGCATGGCTCGGAGGAGGAAATGAAGTAGATGGTAGTACAGTCTTCAGTTCCAAAACCACTCGAGTAGAAGCCGATAAAAATTTTGAAAACGCTGGTGCCTGTAGCAACTTCTGCCCCATACGATTCACATACAAATTGGAAGGGCTGATCGAGGACTAAGATGAATGGATGCATGGGGACAATGATTGAAGGATCGGCGATTTAGGTACCTCGTACACCAGTTCCAGGACTGAAGACGGGCTCAGACAAGATGTTCGGCTCCGAGGGCTGTGGAGTCGATGTCCAAGATTTCTTTGATTTTTTTAACTTCCAAAAAACTAGAAGCCTTTCTAGACCTGTCCTGGTCACTCAAAGCTTCCTGAAAAGACAGTTTGACTAGTCATCTATCAATTAACTTTCTCTTTCTCTCCTGAAGTACCCTAGAAGAGTAGGAATGACAAATGGAGCAGCTTTCCTGAAGGTACAATGCTCCCAAACAGTATACACAATTTACATGGCTATCAGTAACAGACATCTTCTGTCCACATTTTGGACATTTCTTAAAACCTGATTTAGGATGTTTATCCTTAACCTGGTCAGCCATAATGGAATATACAGTCTTAAGTAAAAGTACTGTAGTAAAACAAGACACATCCAAAAAACTACCTCAAATAAGCCCTAAAAAACTATGGGCTAAATATGCTATTAAACACACACATACACTATAGCTACTTATCTAGGCACTCTAATATCTAAATATATACCAAAAAACTGTGACAAACTGTCACTGTTCAAAAGCACACAACTACTAATTAAACTACACTACATATAACAAGGCCTATAGCAAAAAACGACGCCAAAGAGAGTTATTATCTAATCAATAAAAGGCACACCAAGGAAGGGGAATGCACACAATAAAACTATAAAAGATATAAGTGTTAAGCTAACTCTAAAATAGAGAAATAAAAAGTTATTTAGATACATTTTTAGAAAAGAACTTTGTACTGGCTCAAGCTATGCGAGGAACCTCCGATCTATTCATAGGTTCATAGGTAGGTACTAGGCTATCGGCCCTGGGGCCTATTCAAGCCCAGCCAAAAAGGTACCCTGGCTTTTGCCACCCAAGAAAATTATTTTCCTGTGCCACTGTCGAGCAGAGCCACAGAGGTGATCCCCGGGGTGAATTTCCTATTTCCCATACAATCATCAAGATTTTTCTTGAAGAGTGCTAATGAGGAGCTTTGTTTGATATAGATAGGTAGTTTATTCCAGAGTATGGGAAGTCTCTGGGACAGGAATCTATCCCTCCGGCATGTTCTGTTTACTGTGGTGACAAGGTTTAGGTCCCTAGAGAGTGTAGCTCGGAGGGATTGGGATTTCTTTAAGTGGAGCATGTCCAACAGCTCTGGGTTTGACATAGCTTTGTATGTTAGGCAGAGATCACCTCTGAGTAGGCGATATGCTACGGAGTAAAGCTGGAGTTTTTTGAGACGGTCTGCATAGGGCATCTGTATGAAGCCGGTAATCCTCTTTGTGAGATATTTCTGCAGCCTTTCCAGTTGTTGTAGATGTCTTGTGAGGCATATACCAATAGGGGCGTTGTACTCTATAATGGGTCTAATGAGTGATGAGTAGAGGGGAACAATGACCTCTTTTTTTTCTGGATGAGAAATTTTTTGTGATGAGGTGTGCCATGTAGAAGGATTTCCTGACTACTGTGGCGATGTGATTATCAAAGGAGAGACTACTGTCCATCTGTGTCCCAAGGTCTCATCACACTTTCGGTGTTAAGTATACAACCGCCTATGTTGTAGTTCATGGGTACAGAGTTTTTACCAAAGGGGATGACAATGCATTTTTCAGCAATGAGCTTGAGGCCATGGCTTTGACACCAGGCATCTGTCTCAGTGAGGCCCTTTTGTAGGATGTCCACATCATTAGGAGTTTCGATTATGGCTCCTAGTTTGCAGTCATCTGTGAACTTCGTTAGCCAAAGACCTTCTTTGTTAGCCTGTACTTTAGAAAAGTAGATACCAAACAGGATAGGACCCAGGAATGAACCCTGTGGTACTCCACTTGTCACTGGTCTGAAGTCAGATTTGGAGTCTGCTACTTTCACAGTGTGGGTTCTGTCAGTGAGCCAGTTGGCAACCCATCTTGTGACATAGGGATTTATACCTAGTTTAGTGAGTTTATCTATAATTCCAGAGTGGGGGGATGGTGCCGAAAGCCTTGGCAAGATCTAGATAGGCTGTGTGAACCACCTTACCCTTGTCTACGGCTTTGGTGACTGCTTCAAAGTAGTCTATCAGGTTTAGGAGACATGATCTGCCTTTTACAAGCCCAAACTGGGTGGGATCCAGAGTTTGGAGATTACCAATGTCTTTCTTTATAAGTTCCATGATGATACATTCCATGGCCTTGCAGACCAGGCTCGTCAGGCTAATGGGGCGGTAGTTCCTGGGATCCGTGGTGGCTCCCCCCTTGTGGAGTGGGATAACTGTTGCTGTGCGCCATTCAGCAGGCACAAAGCCTGAGGTGAGGCTATGATTGAACATGGTACTTAGGTGGGGTGCCAGTTCGTTCTGTAGTTCGTTTAGAACACAGCCTGGTATGTTGTCTGGTCCCATGGATGCTGTGTTCTTGGCTTTGGAGAGTGTGTTTTTTTACCTGTGCAGCCGTGATTACAGGAACTTTGCATTCTTCCGGTATAGAGATGGGCTCTTTAGGGGTGAGAGGGGGGTAAAGTTAGCACTGAACCTATCTGCCAGGATGTTGGCAATATCAGTTGGGTCTGTATATTTAGTGCCATTGTGCTGTAACTCAGAGCAGATCTGAGTGTTGCCATTGAGATTCTTGACATAGCTATAGAATGCTTTGTGGTTGTCTTTAGAATCAGTGGCGATTTTGTTTTCATAACTAGCTTTGGCGGATTTTATCAGGGATCGCAGCTTCTTACTGAGACTGACCAGGGAGATCCTCCACTCGTGGAATTTTACTCTCTTTTGCAAGAGTTTCTTCCTTCTGTTGTACAGTTTGTTTATGGCAGGGGACCACCAGACTGGCTTCCTTTTTTTGGAGGATAGCGTCTTGGTTCTGTTTGGGATAGCATGATCCATGCACTCATATAAGTTCTTATAAAGTGCAATTGTGTAGGATTCAGTAGTCGTAACTGTATTGTCATCTGCATGGGTGTCATGAAGTTCACCACTTCTGTCTTAAGAAGCATGAAATTGGCTTTGGAGAAATTTTTTACCATGGTTTCCTTAATGGGGGGTGGAGGCAGGATGTGGATATCTAGGGTAATTAGCTTATGGTCGGATCAGACCAATGAGGTGTTGACTTCAGGTGTGGAACACAAGTCACCAATACTGGTAATGACTAGATCTAGGATATTGGTGCCCCTGTTGGGGGTGTGGATAAGTTGATCCAGGGTATTGGAGTTTATGAATTCCAGAAAGCGTTGAGCGAAGGAGTTGGTACACAAGTAGTTTTCCCAGTTAATGGTGGGGTAGTTGAAATTGCCCATTATTAGGGTGTTTGGTTGAACCCAAATATTTTCCAGTACATCGAGAAAAGAGAAGTGGGAATCCTGGGGCATGGTGGGTGATCTATAGCAAGCTACAATTTGGATTGCAGTTTTGCCCTGAGTTAGTTGCACTTGGATAACCTCAGCTGCATTATGCTGAGCAACTAGCCTGGAGGTGTGGATATCCTTAATGAATATGGACACACCTCTGCCTTTGGTGTTCCGGTCCAGGTTACATGGCCAAAAAGTGTGGTATGAGTTATAGCCTGGTAGTGCAGGGGTGCTCTCTGGAGCCTTGAACCAGGTCTCAGTCACTGCACAGATATCAATGCTCTCTATTTTAAGGAGTGCCTCGAGTGAGTGCATTTTGAGATTTAGACTTCTAACATTGAGTAGCATCACCCTCAGTTTTTGCTTGCCTGTTCCTGTTATGGTGGTGAATTTGTCATTTGAACCTTGCCTAAAAAAGGCACTATAGGAGCGGCAAGAACCTTAGCCAGTATCCGGAATCCCAGGGGTGACAGGTGCAGGCCATCTCTGGCAAAGCATCGTGGTCTGTCGACCATGTCATCCCAGGAAGACAGATACTGGATCCCTTTAGAATGGCACCAGAAGCTTAGCCAATTGTTGAAGTCAATCATTTTGTCCTTGTACTGCAGCATCATTCTGGGTGATGGCAGAATGCTACTCAGGGCTAGGGTCATACCTGCCTGGGTTACAAGATCGGAGAGCTCTTCCATGTCTCTTTTCATGTAGTCCAGGGAGGTACGTCTCAGGTCATTCACACCAACATGGACAATGACAGAGTCATATTTCTACTTGTTGTGGAGTGACCGGAGTGCGTGGGTTATGTGGCGGATCCTGGCACCCGACAGGCAGCTGACAGTAACCTTCTCCTTGTCTAGCCTGGTGAGTGGGACATCAGTGTGCTTGACTATAGAGTCGCCTATGACTAGTGTGTTGGGTACGTTGTTTTGCCTTATTGGCTGTGGTTGAGTGGCACACTGAGTCTGCGGGCTATGTGTTATTTGGGTTGTGTTAGGGGGTGGAGGTTGCTTGCATTTCTGCTTTGGAGGTCTCTTGTTTGAGCAGATTATTACTGAGAGCCTCCGCGAATGTTTTTGTGTTTCTATGTGTGGATTTTGGTGGTGTAGATTTAGTGAGACTATGTGATGAGTGTGGTGTGGTGCAAGTGTTTACCTTCTCCTCTTGACTGTCAAGTTCAGTCTTGATTGGAGAGAGCTTTACCTCCAGTTTGGCTAGATAAGTGCATCTCTCACAGGTTGTAGTGTTGGGTGGTAGGAGGAGAGGGTTGTCTGTGTACATGAGGCAATTTCTACATTTCCCCAAGATGCCCAGATTCATCAGACAGACAGGAGAGAACACTGGGAGCTGACCCTTGGACATGCCTGAATAAAAAAACTATTTTCCTCTAGATAAGTGACGAAAGTGAGTACAAGAGCCGTTTTTCTCTAAGCAAGTGAGGAAAGTAAGTACCAAAACTGTTTTTCTCTAGGTAATGAGGAAGGTTGAGTGCTGTAGTAATTAGTAGGTTATTTAGTGCTTACAAGTTCTGAACAAGTGCTGATCACACATAAGCAAATTCAAGTGCTAAAAGTAAGAATCTGTATCTGGACTAAACTAGTCACAGAAAAGGGGGGAAACACGTGCAAATGTGGGCTTTTAAATCAGAAAGTTGAGAGAGATGGAAAAACTGCCCAAACTGCCAATTACAATTTCTGGGCCAGAACCACTCCTTATGTGGTAGATAGGTTACCTAGTGCTTACCACTCCCATTGATAAGCTATAAGGCTTTCCTCCAACATAGAAAGCTTGGGGGGGGGTGGGATCAGAAGCTTACATACAAGTCCTGGATACAGCAAATCTGAATCTGGACTAAACTAGTTACAGGAAAGGTATTTATATATATATATATATATATATATATATATATATATATATATATATATATATATACATATATATATATATATACACACACACACACACACACACACACACACACACACACACACACACACACACAAAGAAAAGTAGCTAAAACAGCAGTCAAAACAATTCAAATGCAGTGCAAGCTAGCACACTTGAGTATGTACTGGGGGGAGTGTCCCAGATCAAATCTACAGTGGGGGTGGGCAACTGCAAAAACCTCCAAATTTAAACAACAACACAGGAATAGGGAGGGTGGGTATGGGAAAACCAACACCTTCAGCAGACATCTGAAAAACTATACAGTGAAGCAAAAATAACAGTGCACAACTCTGAAGTCAGCCAGCAATGATATCAAATTAGTCAAACAACAATTACCAGTACACAACTCTGAAGTGCCAGAAAAATATACTCACCTCTGTATATCTCCAGATAGTTTGAAGAGCACTCTTTCAGGACACAGGAAGGCTCCAGCAATGATATGCAGACTTTTTTTACTAAGAGGGTCTAACTTTATGCAAGTAATCCTTGAGAACCTTGAGAATTGCAGCGGAAAACTAGATCCGAGGTAACTCCAAGTGCATCATGGGATAGGGACTTGGCCTCGAGCTGTCTGAAGACCTCGAGCTTTGCAGTAAGTGGACTCGGAGCGAGGATCGGCTCCGAACCCATCTGTAAGAATGAACGGCGAGATAGAACACCTTCACATTTAATGTTATGGTAAGTACATAACTTCATATTTGATACTATGGAAATGTATTACAATTTAAACATTATGCAAAACCTTTGCATCATAACTGTGAAGATCTACAGTGCAAGTCCTATCCTTGGAGGTTACTGAATTAGGTCACAATGATTTCCTTATTTGGACTCTGGCTTATAGAATTATGCCCTTTTCCTTTGAACATATAACTACAGAATCAGGAAGAACATTTTCAAAATTCAAGAATGAATTCCTGTTACACAGCGCTACAGAATTTATTACTAAAGGAAACCCCTGGAGACAGACCTCAAATATTCTGCCTGTAAGGACTAGGAAAATTACATTTTGCACTTAAAAGTCATAAAAAGTAGGGGCACATTATATCTTTAACCAGAAGCAGATTGTAAATGGCAGACTCTTTTTCTGATCATAGTCTGTCTTTTTGAATGTTTTACTTTCCCTTTCTTGCACAGCTCTTTCACTTTTTGCATATTTAATAGGACTAAATGCTTTAACTTGTTTATTTAAAGTGAAGAATTTTATTATTCAACATTGAATGCTTACAGCTGGAGGACTACATTCTGGTTTAAAGGGCTTTATGCATTTTTATATGTCCCTACAACTGTTTGGTATCCTTCCAGTGAGAATGGTGATTGATCAGAGCTAATAGCTACCATACACCTATTTAAAGGTTGGCTTATTTTAATGATAAACAGCACAGTGAGTTTTTGCTTTTGTTAGTTTTGGCTAATTGGTGGCAGTGTACCTTAAAAAAAATGGGAAGCAGGGAGTTGGTGTTGATGAGTTACCATTTACTCCCCCATGCTAAGGAATATTTTGTGTACATGTATGTGTAAATAACTGTAGTCAACTGTAGGCTAACTGGAAGCAGTTGTCATCTTGGAGTGTCATGTGATTTTAACTGTGATCTGCAGATGTCCAGTCTGAAGCTTATCTGTGCATGACAGTTCCAGGCTATTAGCCAAGGCAACAGAGTGCATTTACCATTTAAGGACAGTTGCTATTTATATTTTAATAGGTACCACTGGTGGGGGATCAAACCCAGAATACCCATTGTGTTGCACATTCAGATATTAATGGCAGCTGTGTAGGAGTTGCATATTAACTGGTGGCAGGACATGTATTTATATAATTGTCACATGCTTATGCCCGCTGTGCTAACCAGCATTACAGGTCTAACAGGCAGTCATTGTTGAGCCATCACTGTCAGGGATTTTGGTGTTGGCACCTGATCTCAGTACTGGCGCCAACTGGCCCATTAACATCTGGGACTCAATTGTTGGGGCTGTCTGGCTTTTCTTCTTTGAAGACAGAGTCAGTGAAGACTCGGGTTTCCTTGGAGCTTCTGGGCTCTGCATCAGCATAAATGTTATCTGAAAGGATACCCCATGTATCAGTTCCTTCCTTGAATCCTCATCCTTCCCTTCAGCAAGGAGGCCAGGATACTTTTGGTTCTTTAGAAGAGGCCCCCACCAAGTTTGTAAAAAAGATTATGCATAAGCAAGGCACATAGACTCCCTTACAGAATATTTTATCCAGGATACTTACCTCGATGATAAAGGTTTCTCTCATCCCCTTATGAAGTTTCCCGATTTGGTGATGTTTTGGAAATGAATCAGAGGATACACGACCTATTCCTAATTTGGAGAAGGGGGGGGGGGCAAGTGTTATTTGAACTGCTCAGGTCTGCTCCCTCTACTTCATGGATGGTACTTCCTACGGACTTCATGACTGACCAGTTGTGGAGGGGGCATGCCCCACAAGCCTGATAAAATTTTATGCCCACTCAAGGACAGACTGCATTTGACAAGGTTCCTCTTCTGGTTACTAGTACTGTGGTGACTGCCAACAAAAAAACTTTAAGAAGAAAGCATCTTGATCCATCTGCCTAACAAGGAGTCTAGGATGATGAATCAAATGAGGAAGTCTGTTTACACCTTGTGAAACATCTCTTTTCAGGTGCCTAACTATTTATATAATAAGATTCCAGGCAGACCTAGTGGAACAAACGTTGGACTGTTTGCAAAGATCTCTCATCCCAGACAGTCAGAAGCAAATTAAAATCATAGATGACTACCATGTTGTCCATCACTAACTTCTAGACGGGGCTTCTACAAAATACAGTGGATGGAGCAGTCACCACAGTAAGCACTGGTGTCACTAAATTTTGCCATGCCCGGCTAGGTTTCTGCAACTTTGCTGACAACTTTAAAACCTTTCAAGATTAGACCTTTTTGTTTTGTCCTAAAGTCAAGGAAGAGTAGCTGAAAAATGAACAGGATGGAATGGCATTATCTGCTCTTAATGTGTGCTTTGTGATTCCCTCAGAGTTCCTTCTAAGAACGAGAAGAGTGCCAAAGCATTATGTTTTAAAAATACCAATATCTTTTCTTTGATTCTTTTTTGGAGAGGAGTACCAATGGCATCCTTTTGGGAGAGGAGTATCAATGACATGCTTTGGGACCTCTAAGAGTTCCCTTTCTAGGAACCAGAAGAATGCCAAAACATTCTGTTTAAAAAGTCTCAAAATCTTCCATTTGATTTTAGAGCACACATTCCTACTATTTATTCAGAAAAACACATTCTTCTAGTTCCTGGCAACATCCATTGAAGAGTGGAACATCTGGCATCTACAGCTATGAAATAAGGAAGGGACATCATATGGTGCATTCATAAAGGATATCTAGAAATTTTCTACAAAGCCAAACAGCTACAGACAGTCATGTCTCCTCATGGTTATGTCAGACCTGAATGTCCCCACTGTATCACCCACTGCATTCTTTAATGGTCTGATGGAGAATGTACCTGATGCATAGATATGCTTGCCAATTTGATCCATGACATGGGAGTCCCTATCTAGAGATATCTGAAAAGGTTCTCTTCAGAGGGCTCTCACAATGAAATCTGCACAAAGTGCATTTCTCCATGCCCTTCTGTCCTTGTAAAGTTGGGGGATCATATCTACTTTCTATGGGATTGGCTCTGCCATGCTGGGTTAGTGCAATTAGCCGTGTAAGGGGTGGATGGGACCACCCAAGATGCTAGCGGGCAGAGCAAAAGTCTTCCTGTGGAATTTCTTCCAAGGTAGGTTGGGACTACTGTCCAAGAACTACTTTGCCTCATTAGGTCATGAACATCTGAATTTGGGATGCACAAGACTGCTGCACACTGATCAACAGCTGGAGTGCTGCTGAAACTATTTGTGGGTAAACTTCAGTTAATGATTACGAAGTACACTGCCTGGATGTAAGCAAAGAAGAAATTAGACACACAGAGCAAATAAACCAGAAAAGTTGAAGAAAAAACACTGACTGGGAAGAACAGTAAAGCAGTTCAGCAAAAGCAGTTTAAGCTTCAGATTTACTCCAGCAATTTACAGGAGAAAGTAAATCAAATATACTCACAGGTGATTAAAATAAATGAAATACTGAAGGAGTACATCAACTCAAATAACAAAAGGCTGGAAAAATATAAGTTTTTACTAGCTACTCAAGATGAACTGATAAAACTGTAAAAAAATCAGAAGCTGAAATGAAGAAAAGGCTGTCTTAGTATGAGACTTCAAGAACAGTCATTTCAAAAAAATGGTGGTTAGAAGACAAGTGTGCACTGAGAAAACCTAAGATTTTCTGCTTCACCAGAGAAATTGCAAGAAACAGACTGAATTAATTTTATGAATGCACAAATAAGCAACAGGACTAGTATTCCACAGCAGGATTTTTTTTAATTGAAAGGGCACATTGAGTACATGCTCCAAACCTGGCTACAAGAAAGCAGCCAATTATACCAGCAGAAATAGTTGTTCCTTGACAAAAACTATGACAAAAGAAAAGTATTAAAAAGTGGAGACAGTGGAGTGTTTATGGAACATAATTGTTCAACGAACACCAGACAGAAGAGAAACAAATTTATCCCCCAGAAATCAGAAAATGTTGAGAGGATGGTGTGAGATTCAAGCTGCTATATTCATCTGTCTTCAGAATATTTTTTCCTGGAGAATCAAAGACATTTTTTGAGGAAGGATAGCATAAGGATGAAATACAAGAGCTATCAAACAGTAAAGTGAGCCAAAAAACAGAACAGGATTCTTCTGGCAATAACACTCAGAGAGACTTTGCAAGTCAGACCTTTTCTAATGTTCCAAAGGTAAATGCTTGAGAGACCGAAAAAAACAGGAGTTGACTAGAAGAATCAGGAATACCTTGTGCTTGAAGGAGAGTCTGGTGTTGGGTCATGGAGGTGAACAGGAAGAAAATCAGCTAACACTGAAACTAGTGAATGAGTGGATGACTATAAAGTATTAATCACATTTGTGAAATACAGCTTTGCAAGAAAAATGGCTGAGAAAGTCTGGGCTTTTGCTGACTTTGTAAAACTTGTGGGTGGACTGTACAGCATATACCCTACTTTATGTTACTGATGTTTAAAAGGACACTAAAAAGGAAAAAAGTAACTAAGTACATTTTTTTTTGTTCTTATTAGTATTTGTATAATATATTTCGGGACATAAGCAAGTGTGTTATATATAGTAAAGCAGTTCTGTGTAGCCAGGGCTATTTTTAATGTGTGGGTCTCTTTAATGACTGTTGTATTGAGTTAAAGACATTAAAACAAGTACTGTTCTTGGTTGTAAGAATAATAACTTGACAGTACAAACAGAGAAGAAATGCTGGACACAAGCAAGTTTAATGTGCTGTGATCTTTGGCTGCCGAGTTGGGGGTGGGATGTAAAAATGCATATTTTCTCTTATTTTTATAGGAGAGAATATATAGAATAATAAGCTTTGCTTAAGCTGTAAAGTTTATTTGCATTTAGGTAGACTTGAAAAATAAGACAAATGATGAAAGCCATGAAAAATGCTAAGTTTCTTACATCTGCACAGACATTAGCTTGTTTTTCTTTCCATTAACAAATGTTCAGTGGGTAAAGGCAGCTGTACATGCTGTTGTGAGTGACATTTGCAAAGGTTCACTGTTGACTACTTTACATGGAGACAAGCTGTCTGTAGAAGCAGTTAATCTTGACATTTCTGAATATTCTCTGCTAATATAAAGGTACAATGGCAAGCAGTTCAGTGAAAAATAATGTTTGTAGTTATGGGAAGTAGATAAGAGAGAGCAGCCTTAATACTTTTATGCATTTAAAACAACAGTGTGCAATATACTTAAGACAGTGCACATTTTTAATGTTTTCTGAAAACATACAAGCTGTTGTGCACATCTGAGAGGGGAATACAGATAAGAGAAAAACAGGCAGCACTCAGTATAAGTGGGAACACATGCTGCAGCATACACTTAATGCCCATGGCAGCAGCTGTCATTTTGGGGCAATTGTTCTGATCTGGAAAGTTAAACTTAATTTTTTGAAGATGTACGATTTTGTGTGAGTGCTCTAAGTTAACAGGGGCTGGGGTGTTTTAAAAATGTATGTAGTTTTTTTGTTTGAGCGTTTTCATTAAAACAAACAGTCTTGAAAACTGTGATATAGGTTAAATGTTGATGAGAAGAATGAACTCTATAAAAGATCAGCCTGCCAAACATTACTGTGTGCCTGTAATATGAAAGTTGGAGATACACATTCAAAAACCTGTCATGCGCAGCAGGTATGACCATTAGCTTTTCCTCATAATGGTTGTACTACTCATATTACTTTTGAATGTAAAATGCCTTACAGGTAAAGAGAAATAGGAAAGAGTAATGAATTATATTAAGAAATGCAGAGTGCAAATAACAATGTTGAAGTCAACAAATTTAGAAAGACATGAGTATGTAAATTTGACAAAAAGAATTTCAGGATAGAGATTAAGCATATTATCAGGGACAGAGGAAAAGAGGTGCAATTACACTAACTGCTAGTTGGGTTCCAATAGTGACAGAAGAAGAAAACATGACAATAATGGTAAATTTATGATAGTAAGAGACTACTGGCAAGAGAGGAGGACTACACTGGCGTGTATTGATATTCCACCAAAAACTGCTACTATGGGACTTCAAGGGCTGCACACTGATCAAGAGCTTAACTTCAGCTCTCTCAGTGTGAAAACAGAAACTAATAAACTGCAGTCAGAGATATTGTCAGTTTTAGGAAGATTCATTTACTGGCTAGTAACTACACTGCCTGGATGCCTGTAAAAGAGACAAAAAAGACAGCCTGAAAGAAAATCAAGTAGAAAATGTGAAGATAAAACTATGAATGGGAAGAAACCCTACAGCTGTTCTGCAAAAAACAGTTCAAGCTCCAGCTTTGGTGAAAGATATGGCTTTGAGAAATCTAGAGGAAAAATAAATCAAATGTGCTCATAAATGAAACACTGAAATATTAACTCAAATAACAAAGGTTGGAGAAAATGGAAGAAGCTTTAAACAGATATTCAAATGAGCTGACAAAACTGCAAAAATCAGAGGTTGAAATGAAGAAAATGTTGGCTGAGTATGAGACTGCTCAAGAAGGGATGTTTCAAAAATGGTAGAATCAGAGAACATAGCACATAGGGAAAATCTTAGATTTTTGGCTATACCAGAGAAATTAGAAGAAGCAGATGGTATTAAGTTTAAGACAGCACACATGGATTGGTATTGCACAACAGGAACTGTTAATTGAAAGGGCACATCATGTGTATGTTCCAAATATGGCCACGAGAAAGCAACCAAGACCTTTATTAGTAAAGATGCAAATCTACCAGAAGATAGTTGACCTTCACAAAACTTTGGCAAAAGGGCAAAGTACTAAACATTGGAAACAGTAGACAGTAGAGTGTTTGGGGAAAATGTTCATTCACTGTATAGCAGGCAGTAGAGAAAAATCTAATCCAGTAATTAGGGAATGTTGAGAGGCATGTGTGGGATTCAAGCTGCTGTATCCAGCTGACTTCAGAACATTTTTCCCTAGAGGATCAAAGACATTTTTAGAGGCAGAACAGACTAAGGAGGAAATCTGTCCTACAAAAAATGAGCCATCAAGCAGTGCAGGACTCTGCTTCTCATTCTTCTGATAATAAAGCACATGGAAATACTTTGCCAGTGAACGTTTTCCAATATTACAAAGAAAAATGGTTGAAAGACAGAGAAAAGCACAGAGGTTGACCAGAAGTATCTGGAGCAATGTGAAACTGAACCAAAATCTGGAGCTGAGAGATGAAGATGAGCAGGAAAAAGACCAGCAATATGGAAATTAGTGAGCAAATGTGAAACTGCAAAGCATCACTCACCTTTGTGAAATACGGCTGTATATAAATAAGTGGAAAGAGCAGACTTTTCTGACTTTGTTAATGAGAAACTGAAAGGCATCTGCCTCACTTCATGTTATTAATGTTTGGAAGGATTCTGAGGGGAGGGGGAAGGGGAAAAGGTAACTGCAAGTAAAGCAATGTCTTTTCTTAACAGTATTTATATGAAATTTTCACAATATAAATTGCTGATTTTATAGTAAAGTTTTTTTTTAGTTGTTCTTGTATGTGATAAATTTATCAAAGTAAAGAGATGCCTTTTTCTTTCTCTATTTCTTCTGTTTTGGTGTTAAGAAATGTAGGCATTACAGTCCAAAAAGTGAAGAAAAGCTACACAAAGGCATGTTTAAGTTAACAGGCTGTAATCCCGAGTTGTTAAGGCAGATGATGGGGTTTTAAAAGTACACAGATCAGAATATATAGAGAGCTAATATGTTTTCTCTTACCTATGCATAGCTGAATGACTGGATTAAGACTATAAGAAATTTTAAGTGGAAACAAGTACATATGAGAAAACGGAATACAATAAGTTTTCCTTTAGCAATAAATGTTTTAGTTTGTCTTTCATGATGCAACAGAGGAATACATTTTTCTTTTTTCCTCTTACTTTTCCATAGAAGCAAGTTGATAACAGGACAATAAAGGACAGAACACTGTTTTTTCAAGGCTAAAAGTTAATGATTTCTGAAAGTATGCAAGTAGTTTCACAAATGGGGAAGGCGGAACAAAGATAAAAAAAATAAAAAGCAGACACCAATTAATGTAAGTAGAAGCACAGGCAATTATATGCGTCTTAGCATGGATAACCTCAATTTCAGGTTAACTAGGGCCTGTGTTAGCAGCTGTGTATTTGGCACAAATCCTCCTATTAGGAGAGTTGAACTTCATTACTGGAAGAGGTACATAGTTATGTGTTTTTGCATTAAGTTAATAGGTTACAGGTTCTTCTGTGGTGTGTTTTTGAGGGTTTTTACTAAAACAAAAAGTCTTGCAATATGTGACTTAAGTTCTAATGCTAATAAGGAAAAAAAACATATAAAGGATAAACCTGCCAAACATTAATGGTGCATGTATCACAAAAGATGGAATTAGACATTAAAAAAGCTGCCATATATAATAGATGGGAATAATGACTTCTTACCACAATGGTGACACTTTCTATATTGTACTGGAATGTAACTGGTCTCAGAGGAATACAAAAATGAAAAAAATAATAATATTATGAAATACACAGTGCAAATAACAATGCTACATGAGACATATAACTGAATTTGACAAGTAAAGGATTTCAGGACAGATATTCTGCAGTATATCATGGACAAAGGAAAAGAGGAGTATAGTATTAATTTCTAGAAGAGATCCAGGAAAAGAAGATAATGGCAGATTTGTAGTAGCAAGGGGTTAATGGCAAGGTACAAGATAGAGCAAAATCCTTAAAAGGTAAGACACCCTTGATCACTATAAGTAAAAAACTAAGAGCTCTCATAAAATCATCCAAAGCAAATTTTGAGAGAAAAATAGCTAAAGACTCAAAAGACAATCATAAGGCCTTCTTTAGCTATGTTAGAAACCTGGGAGGAAACTCCCAGATATGCTCAGAACTAGTTCAAAATGATGTGAAGATTACTGATCCTACAGACATTGCCAACATACTGGCTGACAGGGTTCAGTGCAAACTTCCCCCAAAAGGAGAGATATCTATGCCAAGCGATTGCAGCCCCCCAAACATCTCCAACGCCCAAGTGAGAACTACTCTCTCCAAAGCAAAAAACACAGCATCCATGGGACCTGATGGTGTCCCCGGCTGTGTGCTCCACGAACTCAACGAGGAATTAAACCCACAGCTAGGACAGCTGTTTAATCATAGTCTTACCTCTGGATACGCACTCCAGGAGTGGCGCACTGCAACTGTGGTCCCACTTCACAAAGGCGGTGCCTCCACCGACCCTGGAAATTACCGTCCCATTAGCTTGACAAGCCTTATCTGCAAAGCCATGGAGAGGATCATAATGGACCTCATAAATAAAGACATAGGGAATTTGCAGACTTTGGATCCATCCCAGTTTGGCTTTGTCAAAGGCAGATCATGCCTTCTAAACTTGGTTGACTTTTTCAAACAGTCACCAAAGCCATTGATGAGGGAAAGGCAGTCCATACAGCCTACCTCGATCTGGCGAAGGCCTTCGATACAATACCCCACTCGGGTATCATTGAAAAACTCATCAGCTTAAATGTTAACCCATACATCACAAGATGGGTTGCAAACTGGCTGAGTGACAGAACCCACAGGGTCAGAGTTGCTGGCGCCATGTCAGACTCAAAGCCTGTCACAAGTGGTGTACCACAGGGCTCAGTCCTAGGCCCACTCTTGTTTGGCATCTACTTTTCGAAGTACAAGCAAACACAGGAGGGTTATGGCTGACAAAGTTTGCAGATGACTGCAAACTGGGCGCCATAGTAGAAAACACATCTGACACAGATATCCTTCAGAAGGGTCTCACAGAAATGGATAACTGGTGCCAGAGCCATGGCCTAAAGTTAAATGCCAAAAATGCATAGTCATACCCTTCGGGAAAAACAAGGTTACCCTAGCTACCAAATAGGTGGCAATCCACTGAGCACAGAAGAAGTTATCAGGGACCTGGGGACCCAGGTTGATAGTAGTCTGTCATTCAACACCCATGTAGCTAAAGTAGTTAGGAAGACCTTCTACATTGCCCAACTTATCATGAAGGGATTCTCATCTAGATCAAGGGAGGTTATAGTCTCCCTATACTCATCACTCATCAGACCAATGATTGAGTACAATGCCCCATTCGGAATGTATCTGACCCGACACTTGCAGCAGCTGGAGAGGCCACAAAAGTTCCTCACCAAAAGGATAAAGGGTCTCAAACATCTGTCCTATGCTGCCCGACTGAAAGAACTCCAGCTCTATTCAGTCGCTTACCGCTTGCTCAGAGGTGACCTTTGCCTAACATACAAGGCCATGTCAAACCCCGATTTGATGAATATGCTTCACCTCAAAAAATCTAGATCCCTCAGAGCCACAAGGGCGGGAGACTTAAACCTCAACATGGCTATTAATAGGACGTGCTGGAGGGATAGATTCATCACCCAAAGACTCCCTATGCTGTGGAATAAAATCCCGGTATATGTGAGGCAGAGCACCTCGCTGGCCTTGTTCAAGAGAAATCTTGACCAATGGATGGGAGATCGCAGATATACCCCAGGGATTACCTCAGTGTCACTGCTCGACAGAGGCACAGCAAAATAATGGGTATAGTTCCCCATACTAAAGGGGTGGCGTAAGCCACAAAACTATGGGCTAGGCTTGTAAATGCCCTCGGGCAGATAGCCTAGTATGAACCTATGAACCTATGAACCTAGGTATGATGATTACACTGACATGTATTTATATTCCACCTAAAACTGCTATTCTGGAGCATAAACAATTTTTGGGAGAAATAATCAGCTATCAGCAGGGAATATTACTTACAGGTGGGGACTGGAATTTGATTTGAAACAATCAAGATGTAGCCGGGAGCCTAAAAGGTAAAATATAACCAAAGAGGATATATTTCTGAAGAAATTTATGAAAATATTTGGTAAGAAAGAAAATAATTCAGTAGCAGGAACTCAGAGAATTTACATATTATTCCCAAAAGGTGCAATAAAGTACAGTTGTGTACACTTACCATAAAATGTAGATGTTCGAGTGTATTCACTGTTGCAGTCATCACATTTGGGTTATCTGCTTACAGTAGCCCTCAGTCGGCCTGATTATCAAAGTCTTGGGTCCTGCGTCGGTTGCTATCTCATCTTCCATGATGTCGGGTAGTCAGGGGTATAAAGCATGCAGCCGACGCCATTACATCAGTTTTTCTTGCCCCAGATGTCAGGTGCCCCCATAATGGGAAACAATTATATACAAGATTACACCCCCAAAAAAAAAGCAAGTACACCAAACAGCTTTAAGCACAGTAAACAAGAATGGAGGTACAGTCAATAGAAGTCAGGGGCTGGAGGGAGGGTAACCAGGACTGCAACAGTGAATATACTCGAACATCTACATTTATGGTAAGTGTACACAATTGTACTATGTTCTTAGTGTTTCACTGTTGCAGTCATCACATTTGGGTAAATTCCCAAAGCTAAGGATGGAAGGAGGTAATTAGATAGCATTAGGACCAGCTATAAGGCTCTGCAAGACTGCAGTGGCAAAGCCAGCTCTGGATTTAGAAAAAATTGGCAAGTGGTAATGCTTGAAGGTATGTACAGAACTCCAAGTAGCAGCTTCTAGAATGTCCCTGGTAGGGACACCACTGAGAAAGGCTGTAGAGGTAGATGCAGCCCTAGTTGAATGTGGTCTTATCCCCTGTGGGGCAGGTTTTCCATGGTGCTTATTGCAGAAATGAATGCAATGGCCTATCCACCAAGAAATGGTTTACTTTGAAATGGCCTTCTCTTCTGCCCCTGCAGCAAATGCAACCAGCAGCTGGTCAGATTTCCTGAGAGGCTTAGTCCTGTCCCAAGTAAAATCTAAGTTGTCTGTGCACGTCCAAGAAGTGCAGTATTCATTCCCCTTTGTTCTATGGATTAGAAAAGAAGGTTAACAATGAATGGACTGATTAAAGGAACACTCTGCCCTCCCCTACATAAAAACGCAACCCCGAGTTTTCTTTTGTCATTAAAGATTCATCCCTGGCACAAGCAGTTCCCTAACTGCATTAAAAAGTTTAAGTATTCTTTATTTCTCCCCTTCGGCAGCGTAGGGCTGGTAACCCCATCCCCCATCCATTCATCCTGCAGTATATTGCATTGTTTCTGCAGGAATTTGTCTCCTCCTTCATTACGTACCTCCGACATAATCCAATCAGTAGTTCCACCTTGCCTTGGCACTTCCCAAAATGTGATGTATGCTATATACCTGCTTGCCGAGGTAATAGCTGTTAGAAAACTTGTGGTCACGGACTTGTGGAGCATTTCGTATTGTTGTGGAACTCTTACCTAATTGACTATTTCTGCATGGACTAAAAGCAACCCTGTAGGATCGTTTCTACTGCCATTGATACAGTGGCTGAAGGCTTTGCAAGCATAGAAATCGGGCAGTGTCTAAGTTTTTTTTTTTTTTGTTACAATGAAAAAGTCTGTGCCCATTTTAAATATTTATGTTTACAACACTTAGAAGCTTGGTAAAATAACACAGTTTTGGCATCAGCATTTATTTTCTGGAGGGTATGATGATGTCGGAACTTCAAATGTCTGTCATTATCTCCTGACGTCAACTGCGAATGATTTTCCACTAATTTAACATCACAAGACAATTGTCTGAAGAACGCACCAAAAGTATGAGTCAAAAAATCTGGTCATTCTTCATAAAGCTCTACAGTTGTGATGTGTACTCTTTCACAGTAACAGTGCAGGTTAGCCCAGAACATTAGAAAAAAAACAGTGCATGTGTGTATGTATGTCTTTGGCTGAGTTTGTTTGTCCATGTGTGTGTAAATGAATGCGTGTTTGAAAGAAGAAGAGACTGCGTGACAGTGATCTTGTGTGACTGAATGCCTGCATGAAAGTGTGATATAGTATGATGTGTAAAAGCAGAAGGTGTGTGTGTGTGTGTGTGTGTGTGTGTGTAAGACAGAAAGAATGAACAGTGAGATCGAGTTAACCTTATTTTGCAGTCGCTAAGTGCCGCACTGGTTTAATGCCGATTCCGTTTCCGTGATTGCAGTTGCTCCTTTTTTTAAACAGTTCTCAGTTCATCCATGAAAGGTGACTGACATTTCAAGTGGGTTTGTCAAGTTCACCAATATATAAATTTTAAAAAGTTTTTGAAGAAACAAAATGAAAAAAAAATTTGCAAATGTATAGAACCATAAACTGGACTGTTAGCTTGCAGATCATAGATGTAAATGCTGAAGTGGGGCATAAACAACAGATATCCCTATGCGACTCCACAGGTAAGCTCTGTACACACTATGGATGCACTCTTACTATATGAGTTCTATCAGTCAGCCAGTTTACTATCAAGCATACAGTACGTGGGTTTATATTTAATTTAACCAGTTTGTAATATACCTGCATGGGGATGTACTACAGACCTCAGTCCAGGTGAGGGTATTTTGTGTGCAATCCAATTTTGCACTGCTTCAGTGACGAATTTTGAAGAAATCAACAAGGTTGAGAAGGCAATCTTCCTTTCACAAGACTAAATTGACTTGGTTTGTGAGTTATCATCTTTCCTTTCTTTACATACAAGACTGGTTAGAGTATTTTGCCTGTAATTACCCTGTTTATTTTATATTGAGCAGAGCATTATTGCTGCCTTATTCTAAAGACTTTTACCACATTTTGCATCTAGTAAACAGTAAAATAAATGTATTATACTGCAAAAAAAAATTTCACCAATAAATAAATTGAGCTGTACCATTTCTTTTTTTTTTGGGGGGGGGGGGGGTAATTCAATATGTACTTGTCACACTTTCAGGACATGAGGATTTACTGTCCGTAGAACCTCACTGCATGAGTAAGCCAATTGTACTGCAAGTAGACACCAATTAGAATGGTATAAGAGTTGTGATATTGCAATGTAATAGACCAGCTGCTTATATGCTGTGAGCATTTACCAATACACAAAAAAAAAATATTCTCAGATACAAAAAGATTAGTCATAGTGTTCGGACATGCAAAATACCCTGATTACATTTATAATAAAGAAGTTGAAGGAACAGACTACAAAACTTTGTGATGCATATTTCAAAACTTTCTACCTGCACCTCTCAGAATGCAAATGATACCACTCAATCTCAGATCTATCATGTGAAAGTGAAGTACTGACCAACAAGGTATTAGCATCACACCTAACAGATATACAGATGATGCACATTTATTATAAAATGTGCAGACGCCATTGTAGATTTTTGTACAAGTAGAAGGAGAAGGAGAAGGAGAACAGCAGCCAGAAGTGCCCTAACCAGTCTAATTAAAACAGACTATGAAAACTCTGACATTCAGGAAGTGCAACAAGAGAGAGAGAGAGAGAGAGAGACTCCTGGAGCTGCATCTCCAAGTGTAGCTACAGTACCTCAAGAAGTGATTTATAAGAAAAAAAATAGATGTGTGGTATAAATAGTCCTCTTAAATTCTCCAGATGTGGTAGACTGTTGAAAGATGCATAGAGTTATACACACTGTTCCATAACTAAAAAGGATTCTAATGCTAAAAAGCTGTATTATTGGAGTGTCCAAAAATTGATTTGTTGTAAATCCTCCAAGACATGCTTAGATAGTGTTAGGGACACTGTTCAGTGATATGTTCAATGTAATGCATATCACCCTAAATGTATACAATGGTATCCTATTGTTTTAAAAAAAAAACAGGAGGCGTTAGATGTGGCCATGGGTAAGCATGGAAGTGAGCAGCTGACACCTGCTTACCCATTCTGGGGGAGGAAGGCAGCATAGTCTTGGCACAATAGCAGTATTAAAAGTTTAGCAGGTTCTATAGTGCAACATCAGTTTGCCACTTTGTTGTGAGGTTGTACAGGTGTGAAAGTACGGCTGCGCCTTCATAGGGTGGCACTGTGAAACTCACAAGGTTGCTATGAGTAGATGTGAATTTGGTCACACTCCGCAGCAGCAGTATGACAGTGTAACAGTGTCATACTGCTGCAGTGTGACACTGTTACAGTGTCATACTGCTGCTGGGGAGTATGATACTGTAACAGTATCCTTGATCTCCTCATGAGCCCTGCATGTAGTCAGGTTGTGCCAGGGAAGACTAAAGCTGGCCCAGTGGATGAAGCGACTGAGGGCAGGAGCTGGTGGTAGCTGATGGTCATCTGTGAGAAGGAAAAACAATGAAGCAGATGTTTGCAAGGGGACTATATCGGTTTGTCAAAGATTCACTTCAGCGAACCTGACTTCATCAACCCCAAACCACCAACCTTCACTTCCACAAACATTCACATCCACGAATGATTTAGGTAGGGAAAGGAAGCAGTTGGCCAACAGCACAACTTTGCCCTTTTCCCCACTGTAGTGCGATCTCAGAGTTGATATATGTAGTTAGGAGGGTGTGGGAGCGCAGCCCCCACTTGGTTGAGTTTGACATACTGCAGTGTGTGTTCCATTGTGGTGTTGGCCAAGTGCTTTATTTTCCCTGGTGAATCTTTTTTTGATGTGAAAGTTCACAGAAGTGAAGTTCGGTGGTTTTTAATCGATGAAGTCAGATTCAGTGATGTGACTCTTCAATGAAGTGATATAGACCTGTTTACAAGTTAGTGTCATTCTTGCAATAGCTGCAGATTTTGCTCCTCTTCAGACTTCAATATCCATATCCATTTTGGCTGGATGTAATGACCACTTCCTGATGAGTATAGCCCTCATTCTTAAGAGGTAGACAGCTAGTTAGACTATGCTCATAGAAATCATAGAAAATATAAGACAACCGGGCCACCTGGTCATTTATGCCTTGTCAGTACCCACCCTTAGACCTCACCTGCTTTTTTCAAATGGTAGATAGACTCGGTCCTTCTAGAGGTGAATTTGTGAGTACCTATGCAATTATATCATTGTTAAAGGTAGAAGGCATGTCACATTGGTTGATTTGGACTAGAAATTTGTTATAATGAAGCCACACTCACTAGTGAACAAAGTCAGTGATTTAGGCACGTTTCAAAGGGACTTACAGCACCTAAAGGACAAATGAGGGGCTAAGACAAAAATGGTTCATGTATCCGAGGAAAAGAGAGCATCGCTTGCAATTATACCAGAGAAGAAAATCCCCTGACGCTAGCCATGTAATCTAAAATCTGGGAATGTTAAAAGATTTTGCACTAATCTTTAACTAGACAACCTTACTCAGTAGTCACAAAATGTTAAAAATGTAAGTATCTAGCCAGAATAGAGAAGTGTTTATCCCACCCTATCATTAAATATACTGCCCCATTCTGTACTTTCCTGACGTATAGGTTCATAGGTGATTACTAGGCTAATGACCACAAGGGCCTTTTTAAGCCTAGCCATTCACCCCAAATCTTTGACAAGTTCTGATACCCTTGATAAGTGTAAGCAGGGGCCTGGGAGATGAGCCATTTATAGGTTGCCTGTGTCTATTAGAGACACAGGTGTCAAACCAGGGATGAATTTCCGGTTCCCCATCCAATTGCCCAAGTTGCACTTGAACTGGTTTAAGGAGGAACTCTGCTTCACATTGAGGGGGCGCCTGTTCCATAGAAGGGGTACATACCAGTCTCTCCAGCAGGTCCTATTTATAATCACAAGCAAGGTTTAAGTCTTTAGAACAGGTAATTCTGGTGCTGTTTGTTTTGTGTATATGCAGGAGGTCCATCAGAGTGGGGTGTGACAATGCCCTGTATGCCAGACATGGATCTCCCCTCAAAAGCATGTAGGGGACAGAATACAGGGATAGGACCTTGAGACGGTCGCATATGATATTTTACTTATGCGCTGTATTCTTTTGGTGAAGAACCTCTGTGGACATTCCAGTTGTTGGACATGCTTGGTTAACTACATACCAAAGGGGGCACTGTACTCAATGATAGGTCTGATGAATGCCAAATACAGTGGAGCAATGACTTCCTTGGACTTAGATGCCATACCTTTGTTTATACGTTGTGCAACATAGAATGATTCCCTCACTACTGTAGACAAGCTAGATTACTATGTGTATCCCTAAGTCCCTGACTACTGGGTCAACTCTAAGGGGTGTGTTGTCAGTATGATGGTTACCAGGGATGGATAACTTCCCAAAGGATACTATTATACATTTCTTGGCATTTATTTTTAGTCCATAGCTCTGACACCAGTTGTTTGTCTGTGTCAGTCCCTTCTGGAGAACATTTGGGTCAGTGTGGGATTTAATGACAGCTCCTAATTTGCAATCATCTGCTCATTTAGTCAGCCAGAGACAACTGACATTGGCCTTGACATCTGAGAAGTAAATGCCAAAAAAGGAGCGGTCCAAGGACTGATCCCTGAGGGGGTCCACTTGTGACTGGCCTCTTTGTAGAGGTGAACTTCCCAATTCTAACTTCCTGGGTCCTGTCTTTGAGCCAGTTGGTTACTCATCAGGTGACATACGAGTTTGTACCTAACCTCTTGAGTTTGTCAACAATGCCCGAGGGGGTATTGTGTCAAATGCCTTGGCCAGGTCAAGGTAGGCAGGGTGCACCATTTTTCCCAAATGCATTGCTTTGGTGACCTTCTCAAAGAAGTCAACCAGGTTGAATAGGCAACCAGTCCAGTGTCTGGATGTTTACTGTATCTCTATTATCTCCATGACAATTCTTTCCATGGCTTTACATATAAGACTAGTGAGAATTATGGGTCTGTAGTTTCCAGGGTCTGTATATGGCCCGCCTTTGTGCAGAGGGATGACTGGTTGCTGCTCTCCATTCATGAGGCACAAAGCCTCTTTGGAAGCTATAATTAAATAGTGATTCCAGAGACCCTGAAAGGTCATGTTTCATGCTATTTAGAAGCATCCTGGGATATTGTCTGGGCCCATTGATGCACTGTTCTTGGTCTTAGAGAAAGTATTAAGAACCTGTTCCCTAGAGTTAGTAGGGGGAGTTATACTTGATTGTATTTCCTGAGGGAAGGTTGAGGTTGATAGAGGGGTAAAGTTGAAGCTGAACTTAGCCAGGAGGTTTGCTATATCTTCTGGCTTTTTTTAAATTGTGTAAATATATCTGTAGACCCCTTACTTATGAATAGACAAGTATGATCTGTGTAACTGCACATTTCAGTTTGAGTGTGTTTTTTTTTTTTTGTAATTTCTCCAAATCTTTTGAGTTTCTATTACCGTGACCTGAATTTTAAAAGACCCATTGCTCCTACTGCTATTGGAACTAGCTGGGTATCTTTATTCCACACTACTCTCATTTCTGCTTGCAAATCCTGATATTTTATGATTGTGTGTATCTCTGTACTCAACACACTGTAATCACTGGGTGCGGCAATTTCAACGATGAATGCTAATTTTGTCTTTTTTTCTTGGGCCACTAGATGCGGTTTTCTACTATCTATCTTTTGAAAATGTGTTTTTTGAACTAGTTTCCTCCTTCTATTGTATAGCTTGTTTATGGCAGGGGTCCACCAAACTGGTTTCCTTCTCTTAGAGGAGTGAGTCTTGGTTTTGCTAGGGATGGCACGATACATGCATCCTTGTAGGTGCTCATAGAGTGCATTTGTAATGGTTTCTGCATCTTGCACAGTGCTATCCTTTAGCATGGGGGGTGTCAAACTTACCACCTTTGTCTTAAGTAAGGTGAAGTTTGCTTTAGAAAAGTTTTTTACTGTGGTTTCCTTAGTTGGGGTGGTGGTGGTGGGGCGTGGACATCCAGAGTTATTAGTTTATGGTCTGCTCTAACCAGTGACTCGTTGACCTCCGGTGTGGAACACCTGTCGCCCATGTTGGTGATGACCAGGTCCAATATGTTTTCACCTCTGGTAGGGGAGTTTACCAGCTGATCCAGGGCATTTGAGTTGATGAATTCCAGGAAACGCTGGGCCTGGGAGTTTGTACTCAAGTAGTTTTCCCAGTGAATGGTAGGGTAAATGATATCGCCCAATATCAGGGTGTTCAGTAGGACCTTCATGTTTTCCAGTGTCTCCAGAAAGGTGGAGTGGTGGTCCTGGGTCATGGAGGGTGATCTGTAGCAGGCCACAATTTGCATTGCAGATTTGCCCGCTGTTAGTTGCACATGGATGATGCCAGAGGTATCATGCTGCGCCTCTAACCTGGAGGTGTAGGTATCCTTGATGAATATGGATACACCCCCACATTTTGTGTTTCAGTCCGTGTTCTGTGGCCAAAACGTATGGTATGAATTGTAGCTCGGTAGTGCTAGGGTGCTGTCTGGAGCCATGAACCAGGTTTTAGTTACTGCACAGATGATGACGTTCTCCATACTGAGGAGTGCTTCGAGTGCATGCATTTTGAGATTTAAACTCCTGGCGTTGAGTAGCATAACCCTCAGTCTTTTGTTAAATTATGCTGTTTACGGAGGTGGGTTTGACTTTTGAGCCTTGCCTAAAAAAGGCACTATGGGGGCAGCATGAGCCTTGGCCAGTATTCGAAAGCCTAGGGGTGACAGGTGCAAGCCGTCTCTTGTGAAGCAATGCAGCTTGTCGAGCATGTCGTCTCAAGCTGACAGACTTTGAATGACACCAGAAGCTTAGCCAATTGTTGAAATTTATCATTTTTTTCTTTATACTGAGGTATCATTCTTGGTGAGGGCAGGATGCTACTCAGGGTCAGGGTCATACCAGCCTGGGCTACATGATCAGAGAGCTCTTCCATGTCTCTTCTTCATGTAGTCCAGGGAGGTACGTCTCAGGTTATTCACACCAACATGAACAATGACCGAGTCATATTTGTACTTGTTCTGGAGTGACCTGAGTGCTTGTGTTATATGGCGGATTCTGGCTCCCGACAGGCAGCTAACAGTAACCTTCTGTTTGTCCAGCCTAGTGAGTAGGACGTCAGTGTGCCCAACTATAGAGTAACCTATTACTAGTGTATTAGGCATGTTATTTCGCCTTAAGGGCTATGATTGTGCGGCACACTGATTTTGTGTTTTATGCATTGTCTGGTTTGTAACGGGAGGTGCAGGTTGTTTGGGTGTCTGCTTTGGAGGTCTCTGATGCTTTTGCAGGTTTTTATTTAGAGCCTCCGATTATGATTTTGTGTATTTATGTGTATTTTTTGCCAGTGCTGTTTTAGTAGGTCTGTGTGCGACTGGAGGTGTGATGCAAGTGTTAATCTTCTTCTATTGACTGTCTGTTCCAGTCTTGAGTGGAGACAGCTTATAGCTTCCAGTTTGGCTGTATAATTGCATCTCTCGCATATGTTAGTGTTTTGTGGTAGGAGGAGGGGGTTGTCTGTGTACATGAGGCAGATGTAACACTGCCTCAGGATTCCCAGATTCACCAGCTGGACTGGAGAGTACACCTGAAATTGCCCTTTCGTCATGCCTGAATAATAGGGTGAGCTGCTTGGTTGGTGAGAGGTGAATAAAGAGCCTTGCCCTGCTGGGCAATCAGTGTCAGGGTATATTAGTGCTTGTTATTAGGTCTGAGCAAGTGCTGGGCTGTAAGATGCTTTTTGAGTGCTTAGGTTGAGAGTTAGACTAGTTTCAAGGGAAAAACTGAAGAGGAGACTTAGTGGAGCCGGGAATAATTTAGCCATAGCTAACTGGTGCTGCCTGGTGAGCAAAACCGTGCAAACTTGGCTTTTATAGCAGGGAAATGAAAGAGAGAGAAATTAGCCCAAAATGGCCAATAAACTACTAACTTCTGTGCTGGAACCACTCCTCCAGGGACAGATAGGTTGCTCAAAGCTCCCTTCTCTCACAGGTGACCAGAGAAACTTCCTTCTATCCAAGTAAGGTATGGGCAACTCAGAAACTAGTATCACAGCCCTGACTTCAGCACTAGCCTGAAAACTGGACTATACTAGCTTCGAAAGGCGGAAAACAAGGACTTTTTTTTTTGTTTGTTTTTTTTGAAAAGATAAGGCAAAAACAGTAAAAAATACACTTGAAAACAGCTTTAAATGACTACAAACGATCAGAAAAGACTATCGCACTTTAGTGTGTAGCCTACAACAGTTAAACAAATTATTTAAACAAAAAAATTTTTAAAAGTGCAGGCAGTCAAATAAGTACAATATGTGAAAAAAACAAGCTTTTAAATCACAATAAATGATGGAAAATCTGCATTTAGGTGGAAAACAGTTAAGTACAGCAAGAAAGTACAGAAAATTGATACTTAATCACTCCAAAGTCTCTCTTCTAAGCTAGAAGGCTTGTATCAGTTTAAGGCTTTCTAGTGCTACCCAGTAGGTTAGTTACAGAAAAGATGGGAAACAAGCGCAGATGTGGTCTTTTAAACCAGAAAGTTTAAAGAGATGGACAAACTGTCCAAATGGTCAATAAACTACAATTTCTGGGCCAAGAACCTCTCCTCTCGTGGTAGACAGGCTACCTAGTGCTTACCACTCCCACTGATAAGCTAGACGGCTTTCCTCCAGCTTCACACACTATTTACTCCCCTGGACCCCTGTCTAGCAGGGTGACTTGACATGATCCCCGGGTGAATTTCCTTTCTCCCATCCAATTGTCAAGGTTCCTTTTGAAGAGGACCAAAGAGGTGCTCTGCTTGACATGTATGGGCAGTCTATTCCAGAGTCTGGGGAGTCTCTGGGTCAGGAATCTATCCCTCCAGCATGTTTTGTTCATTGTGATGACAAGGTTTAGATCCCTGGAGCGTGTGGCTCTGAGGGTTTGGGATTTCTTTAAGTGGAGCATGTCCAACAGCTCAGGGTTTGACATGGGATTGTATGTTAGGCAGAGATCTCCTCTGAGTAGACGATATGCCACAGAGTATAGCTGGAGTTTTTTTTTAGACGGTCAGCATAGGGCATCTGCTTTAGGCCTGTGATTCTTTTAGTGAGGTATTTCTACAGCCTTTCCAGCTGTTGCAGATGTCTTGTGAGGTACATACCAAACGGGGTGTTGTACTCTATAATAGGTCTAATGAGGGATGAGTACAGTGAGACAATGACCTCCTTTTTTTCTGGATGAAAAGCCCTTCGTGATGAGGTGTGACATATTAGGATTTCCTGACTGTTGTGGTGATGTGGTTATCGAAGTTGAGACCACTGTCCACCTGTGTCCCTAAGTCTCTCATCAAACTTTCAGTGTTTAGTGTACTGCCATCTATGTGGTCATTCGTGGGTACATGTTTTTTTCCCGAAGGGGATAATGAAACATTTCTTGGCATTAAGCTTGAGCCCATGTCTCTGGCACCAAGCATCTGTTTCTGTAAGGCCCTTTTGTAGAATATCCACATCATTTGGGGATTCAGTAATGGCTCCCAGTCTGCAGTCATCTGCGAACTTTTGTTAGCCAGAGACCCTTAGTGTTGGCCTGTACTTCAGAGAAGTAGATGCCAAACAAGAGCGGTCCCAGGACTGAACCCTGAGGTACTCCATTTGTCAGGAGCTGGATTTGGAGTCGGCTACTTTTACAGTCTGGGTTCTGTCAGTAAGCCAGTTGGCAACCCATTGAGTGACATAGGGATTTATGCCCAGCTTAGTAAGTTTATCTATGATTCCAGAGTGGGGGATAGTGTCGAAGGTCTTGGTGAGGTCCAGATAGGCTGTGTGGACCACCTTACCCTCGTCCACAGCTCCGGAGACTGTTTCAAAAAAGTCAATCAGGTTCAGGAGACAGGATCGTCCCTTCACGAACCCAAACTGGGTGGGGTCCAGTGTTTGAAGGTTGCCAATGTCTTTGTTTATAAGTTTCATGATAATGCATTCCATGCCCTTGCAGATCAGGCTCGCCAGACTGATGGGACGATTAAGCTTGAGCCTTGGCCTCAGCTTTGGCCGGCTAACAACTTGCTATATTCAACTGGACGTATAAGAGAATTTAAGTACCTTTATCTGCTTTTTTTCAAAAAATACAGTATTTAAATTGATTTTAACTGTGTGGAAGGAATATTTAGCTGAACTGGAAGTTTTCACTCTGCTCTTCAATGTGGAAGGAATATTAGCTGAACTGGTAGTTAGTCAGTGTTTGCTGAATTTTGTTATTTGCTAGTAATTACAGGTGTGGGGGTAGTCACATTCTTTGATTTCCTGTCCTTGCCTATTTAAGTGGTACAGTGTGAAATATTTTCTGCTTAAAAACCTCAGCTTTGGCCGGCTAACAACTTGCTATATTCAACTGGACGTATAAGAGAATTTAAGTACCTTTATCTGCTTTTTTTTCGAAAAAATACAGTATTTAAATTGATTTTAACTGTGTGGAAGGAATATTTAGCTGAACTGGAAGTTTTCACTCTGCTCTTCAGTTTGTCTCACCCACCCTCCCTGTTTTTGTTTTAGTGTTAATCTTAGTGGCCTTGCAGCTGCCCGCCCCTCTTGAAAATTTGTGTTTGGATACTCCTTCTGGGCCCATCTCATTTGCTCACTCAAATGAGTGCAGTGAGATCATATTCTGATTTCAGGCACTCCTACTGTGTACAAAGAGAGCATCTGGGAAACAGAAAAAAAAATTTAAGCTTGTTTCCTGCCTTTCCTGTTAAGTGGTATAGACTATTTGTAGGCTTTTGAGCCCCCAAGCCCTTCTGTGTTGGAGGGAAGCCTTCTAGCTTAGTTTTTTTCCCTATAACTAGCCAGTTTTCTAGTTTCAGCACTCAAATCTGTTTCTTTGATCTCAGCACTTGTTCAGAAAAAAAAAAAAAAAAAAATTTAATCTGCTTTTACTGTACTTGTGTTTCTACCTACTTTTTTTACTTTTGCATCATCTTAAAAGTACTCAATTGTATTTATTACTGCTTGGTGTAACTCATTCTAAGCCTTCTGGTTTAAACACTTGGGCTTCGGACCAGTTGTTTTGCACTGAGAGGGTTTGTGGTCTGCACTGTAGTGGCAGAACAGGTAGCTTACATCCTTCTAGGTTGGGAACTGCTGATTGAGGGCTCAGTGTCTGTTATTCTAAAAGTGTATTAATTCTGGTTTAAGCACTTAGGCTTTCAGGCCAGTTATTTTACATTAAGAGGGTTCGTGGTCTGCACTCTTGTGGGAGGAGAGGCTGGACTCTGCCCTTCTGAGCTGGGAATTTCTGATTGAAGGCTTATAGTGCATGCATATCTGAACTGCTTCTTACTGAAGTTGGTGCGCCTTGTTTGCTGTGGCATAGACTGGATTCGGGCCTGCTGGATCTAGCTTTGTTTGTGTAACTTGAGCACTAATCCAGGCATTCTCTAAAGTATTCAATTGTATTTATTACTGCTTGGTAGTAACTTGATTAAAGTTTAGCTGTCATTCTAAGTCTTTTGGATTAAGCACTTGGGCTTCAGACCAGTTGTTTTACATTAGGAAGGTTTGTGGCATGCACTGTGGTGGCAGGACAGGTAGCTTTCATCCTTCTAAGTTGGGAACTGCTGATTGAGAGCCCAGTGTCTGTTATTCTTAAAGTGTATTAGTTCTGGTTTAGGCACTTGGGCTTCAGGCCAGTTATTTTACATTAAGAAGGTTTGTGGTCTGCACTCTTGTGGGAGAAGAGGCTGGACTCTGCCCTTCTGAGCTGGGAATTTCTGGTTGAAGGTTTATAGTAGCAGCAACCAACAGCAGCAAACATGAATATAGACAAACCAAGTAAAGCAGGAGACAGGATGCAGGATAAAATTTATTCCGGTACCTCGGCCCAACAGCCTTCAAAGGAATAAAATACATACCTCCAAATGCAGTATATATACACTAGTGCTACCAATTAAACACAATTACATACAATTGAAGGAAATTAAGACAACACTCAAAATTAAAGAGACATACACAATTCATGAGATTTCTGTCAACTAAATGACAGTTAACAATAAATTACTATCAAAATAGCTGTTAAATATTTAAATTTATTTCTAAATTCAACCCTCGAGGTTTTAATGTGCCATATTTTAAGATAAATCTACTTTCTAAATTCAATAAACTTTTTAAATAATTGCCTCCAAAGGAAGCATTAGGTTTTGCCAAGGCACTAAATAATAGTGAATCCACCGACCCTTTATGTGTATTCTGAAAATGTTCACATATTGGACTATTAGTTCTAACATTACGTGCATCACCAATATGTTCTAATATACGTTTTTTTAGTTGTCGTTTTGTCTGGCCTATATAATATTTGGGTACTAAACAGTCACAACCAATAATGTAAACTACACCACAAGAACAGCAATTAAATTTGTTTTCAGCATGATATTTAACCCCATTTATAGCACTGCCTGATAGATTCTTAACCCTCTTACATATCTTACATTTACCACATTGGAACATGCCTACTTGTTTTTCAGAAATTGACATAATTTCATCACTCCCAAGATATCTAGGTTTCAATATTTCCTTTAGATTAGGATATCTACCATATGAAAAGGAGACATGTTTGGGAAAGAGATGCCCAATCTCTTCATTACTACAAACTAAAGGCCACAAAAAATTAACAATATCAAACAAAATATCCGAAAATAAAGAAAATTTTGTGACAAAAAATATCCTATCATCCTTGTCTATCCCCTTATGAATAGTATTAATATTAAATGTCTTAATAATATGATGCTTCTGATCACAATCAAATTTTGCACGATTTTTCCTTAGTGAAGCTTCAGAATAACCTCTGTTTAATAGCCTTTCACAAACTAAGTCAAATTCCAAATTCAAAAGACTATGTTCAGAAGTATGTTCATAAATTCTTTTGAATTCTCCATAAGGGAGTGCCTCAATTAAGTGCATAGGATGTGCACTTGATGCATGAAGAAAATTGTTAGAAGCTACCTCTTTTCGAAATGGTTTAAATTGGACAACCCCCTGTTTATCCACATATAACAGAATGTCCAAAAACTGAATTTTCTGTTTGTTAGTACTATATGTAAATTCTAAACCAAATTTATTTTTGTGTAAATCTACCACAAACTTATCAAACTCTGAAACATCCCCTCTGCAAATAAAAATTAAATCATCTATAAATCTGAAATAAGAAACAACGTTATTTTGAGAAAATGTCATAGAATACAAAAAATTAATTTCAACAATTGACATGAACAAAATAGCGTAAGATGGAGCAAAACTTGCTCCCATTGCAGTGCCATCCATTTGAAGAAAAAACTTATTATCAAATGTGAAATAGTTGTGACTGAGAGCAAATTCTAAGAGAGAAATTATGAATGATGTACGTGGACCTTCTCCTAAGATTTTCATTATAGCCTCCAAACCCAATCTATTACTAATATTAGTATATAATGATTTTACGTCTACCGTGGCCCAATATAAGTTAGAATTCCATTTAAAGTTTCTAATTAACTCACAATATTGGTTTGTATTAACAATGTGGGAAACAACATATTTTAAATGTTCCTTTAACACACTATCCAAAAAAATCCCCACAAATTCCAAATAACCACCACAGCTAGACACAATAGGTCGGCCTGGAGGATCAAACACATTCTTATGTATTTTAGGTATGGTGTAAAAAATGGGATCTCTAGGGTTGGCCACAAATAAACGTTTTACATCTTTATTATTCAAAAAGCCCAGCCTCTCACCTCTCTCAAGAATCTCTAATAGCAATGCATTATATTCAATGATAGGATTACTAGGCAATTCAACATATACTTGATCATTGCATAATAAGTCATAACTCATTTTTAAATAGTGGCACTTATTCAAAATTACCCATTTGCCCCCTTTGTCTGCAATACAAAAGGCATATTTTTTTGCTGCCTCTTTCATATCCTTTAAAGCATTCCATTCCGATTTACTTAAATTGAATGAAAAATAATGCTTCAGGAAATTAGCATACTCACTTTCCACCTTTTTGCATAGGACATTCTCAAATGTCCTTAACACTGCAGAGTTTTTCGGTGGATAAAAATTGCTACGACTTGGAAGTTCAGGTAAAATAAATTTTCCATAACCTGTATAAAATCTTCCTGAGTTAGTGTCCACTAAGCCTGCCTCATGATTTCCTACCATTGTACTATTACCCCCATAACTAGGGGTATTTTATGCATTTTCTGCCATAACCTCATGAACAGAAATGTCCAACAAAGGATCAAAAAGAACAGAAAAATCTTCCAAATCATCTATATCACTGAAACTTGCAGAGAGATTAATTTGTGTATTATTAAAATCAGCAAGAACTAATGAATTGTTTTCAGTAGTTGTTACAATGATATCATTAGCATCATTCAAAATACATTTTTTCTCAAAAAACATTTTTAAGTATAATTTTCTGCAAAACCGTTTAATATCTAGAAGAATGTCACATAGTGCTGGAACTTTTGTTGGAACAAACTTACTGCCCAAATTCAACACCGTAATCATTTCTGATGTAAATACCAAGTCACTTAAATTCAATATACTAGTCCCAATTTCGATGCTTTCATGAATGTTATTGCTATTCAATCGATTGACTTGTATACGCTGAGCATAATCACTCAAAAAGCTCTCACCACCCAAAGCGTGAACCCCACCATCGTTCACATTAACCGAACAAACAGCTGTACGCCCATGTGAAATGTGCGGACAAATTACATGTGTTGTAGCGTACGCATCAACACCAAATTCAGTACCTTTTGTTGCGACCCTTATGTCAGAATTTTCTTTTCGCACCCTGCCGAAAGTTCCATCTGCCTTGTTCTTCTTCTCCTTCCATTGCTGAGCCATTCTCATCCACCAAATCTACTCGCTCGAAAGAAACGCTCTTCTTGCTTCCACCGGCTGTCCGATGACGACACCGAGGAGTCACGTCCACTACGTGAACCTCCCTCTGATGATCTTCCTCGGACTGTACCATTAGCGCTTTTCTTCCGTTGACGCTGGCGTTGCCAAGAATAAATGATGTTATTCTTAAAATCAGTGATATCTCTATTTAACTTTTTCTTCTTCCTAGCTATTACTTCACCCTCAGCTTTAGAAACAGCTAGGTTAACATCTTTCATTGCCAGTACAAAAGAAGAAGGAGATGCGTGTGTTTCTGGTGATGATAAACTGGCTTCACTTTCAGCTATTTTGGATTGGAGCAGTCCAAGGCTCCTCCGGTTACATTTAATAAGAATCTGTAACCAGGTTAAAGTACAATGGTGAGATGCTGCTTGCCACTCTGTTAAAAATTCACCTTCATCTTCAGCGAATTTGTATGCAGGTAGTTTATCTATTCTTAGACCTCTCGGTGTGATAGACGGTTCAACATATTTTTCTAAAAGACAGATATCATAAAATAAAGATGTCTCCTTAATTCTCAGTCTCTTTAAGTCTTCAAATTTCTTATCATGACCATAATTACCAAAAGTTGTCCATGGATCGAATTGAGCCAACTTGATATCCCTTTCTCTAGCCAAGCTGGCAAATAAAATTCCTTCATTTTCAGTGTTATAATTAGCCATCATAAATCCAATCCCAGCTTTACCAAGAAAAACAGCAACCAACAGCAGCAAACATGAATATAGACAAACCAAGTAAAGCAGGAGACAGGATGCAGGATAAAATTTATTCCGGTACCTCGGCCCAACAGCCTTCAAAGGAATAAAATACATACCTCCAAATGCAGTATATATACACTAGTGCTACCAATTAAACACAATTACATACAATTGAAGGAAATTAAGACAACACTCAAAATTAAAGAGACATACACAATTCATGAGATTTCTGTCAACTAAATGACAGTTAACAATAAATTACTATCAAAATAGCTGTTAAATATTTAAATTTATTTCTAAATTCAACCCTCGAGGTTTTAATGTGCCATATTTTAAGATAAATCTACTTTCTAAATTCAATAATCTATCGTCAGGCACACTGACGTCCCACTCACCAGGCTGAACAAGGAGAGGGTCACGGTGAGCAGCCTGTCGGGTGCTAGGATCCGCCACATAACACAAGCACTCAGGTCACTCCAAGGCAAGTACAAATATGACTCCGTCATTGTCCATGCTGGTGTGAATGACCTGAGACGTACCTCTCTGGACTACATGAAAAGAGACATAAAGGAGCTCTCTGAGCATGTAGCCCAGGCCGGTATGACCCTGACCTTGAGTAGCATCTTACCCTCACCAAGAATGATGCCACAATATGAAGACAAGATGATCAATTTCAACAATTGGCTTAAGTACTGGTGTCATTCAAAGGGGATCCAATGCCTGTCAGCTTGGGATGATATGCTCGACAAGCCACGATGCTTAAGCTAGGGACAGCTTGCACCTGTCACCCCTGGGCTTTCGGATATTGGCAAAGGCTCTTGCTACCCCATAGTGCCTTTTTAGGCAAGGCTCAAAAGACAAACCCACCTCCATAGGTATCACAAGGGATAAGAAACTAAGAGTAATGCTACTCAACGCCAGAAGTCTAAACCTCAAGATGCACGCACTCGAAACTCTCCTTAGCATGGTGAACATCGATATCTGTGCAGAAACAGAAACCTGGTTCAGGGCTCCCGAGAGCACCCCAGCACTACCAGGTTATACCTCATACCATGCTTTTCGGCCCCAAAACTTGGACCGAACCACAAAAGGAGGGGGAGTATCGATATTCATCAAAGATACCCACACCTCCAGGTTGGTGGCAAAGCACGAAGCATCAGAGACTATCCATGTGCAACTAACAGTGGGTAAAACTGCCTTCCAGTTTATAGACCACCCTCCCAAACCCAGGAACCCCACTCGGCCTTCCTGAGAACACTGGAAAATATGAAGGTCTCTCCAAACACCATTATATTGGGCGACTTCAACTACCCAAACATAGACTGGGAGCATTACTCTAGCTCCAACACCCTAGCCCAAAGGTTCCTAGAATTTATAAACTCAAATGCTATGGAACAACTTGTTATCACTCCCACAAGAGGGGAAAACATACTGGACCTGATCATCACCAACATGGGGACTCTATGCTCCAGACCAAAAGTGTATCCCTCGCTGGTAAGATCAGACCATAAACTAATCTCACTGGATATTCACATCCCAACCCCACCCCCTGCCCAGAAAACCACAGTGAAAAACTTCTCTAAAGCAAATTTTACACTCCTCAAAACTGAGGTGGAATCCTTCAAAGCCCCCGGGCCTGTGGAAAATACAGCCCAGACCGCAGAATCCTTTATAAACGCATTCTATGAACACCTTCAGGAATGCATGGATCATGCGATCCCAAATAAAACCAAGATCCAATCCTCCAAAGGCAGGCGTCCTGTCTGGTGGACCCCAGCCATAAACAAACTATACAATAGAAGGAGGAAGCTACTAAATGATAAAGCAAAATCCCAAAAGGGAAGGCATCACTGATCAGTATTAGCAAAAACTACGGGCACACATAAAATTGTCTAAGGCCAGCTTGAGAGAAAAATTGCACAGGACACTAAGGATAATCACAAGGCTTTCTTTAGTTATGTTAGGAACCTGGGTGGTAATTCCCAGATATGCTCAGAATTAGTCCAAAATGACAAAAATACACGAACCCACAGACATTGCCAACATCCTAGCTGACAGGTTCAGCGCAAACTTCTCCCCCCTCCCCACCAAAAGGGCAAATATCTATCCCAGCAGAGTGCTGCCCCCCTGACATCTCAGATGCTCAGCTAAGAGCCGCCCTCTCCAAAGCAAAAAACACAGCATCAATGGGACCAGATGGTGTCCCGGGCTGCGTCCTACATGAACTCAAAGAAGAGCTAAACCCAAACATAAAACTACTGTTCAATCTCAGCCTTACTACAGGATATGTGCCCAAAGAGTGGCGTACAGCAACAGTGGTCCCTCTCCATAAAGGTGGTGCCTCAACGGATCCTGGAAACTATCGCCCCATAAGCCTGACTAGCTTGGTCTGCAAAGTTATGGGAAGGATCATCATGGACCTCATAAATAAAGATATTGGGGACCTACAAACACTGGATCCTACCCAGTTCGGCTTTGTTAAGGGCAGATCCTGCCTCTTAAACCTGGTTGATTTCTTTGAAACAGTCACCAAGGCCATTGACGAGGGGAAGGTGGTCCACACAGCCTACCTGGACCTCGCAAAAGCCTTCGATACAATACCCCACTCGGGCATTATAGATAAGCTCACCAGCTTAAATATAAACCCCTATGTCACTAGATGGATTGCAAACTGGCTCAAGGACAGAACCCACATGGTTAGAATTGCTGGAGCCATGTCAGACTCCAAACCAGTTACAAGTGGTGTCCCACAAGGCTCAGTCCTGGGACCTCTCTTGTTCGGTATATATTTCTCGGAGGTACAGGCCAACACGGAAGGACTGTGGCTGACCAAGTTCGCAGATGACTGCAAACAATGTGCCATAATCGACTCTCCAGCCGACACAAGCATCCTTCAAAAGGGCCTCATAGAAACAGACAACTGGTGCCAGTGCCATGGCCTCAAGCTAAATGCCAAAAAGTGTATAGTCATCCCCTTTGGCAAAAACAAAGTGCCCACAAATTACCACATAGGTGGAAATACATTAAGTACAGAAGAAGTAATTAGGGACCTGGGGACCCAAGTTGATAGCAATCTCTCATTTGACAACCACGTGGCCAAAGTGGTTAGAAAAACATTTTATATAGCCCACCTAATCATGAAGGGATTCACATCTAGATCAGGGGAGGTCATCGTGCCTCTTTACTCATCCCTTCATCAGGCCCATAATTGAGTACAATGCCCCTTTTGGGATGTACCTTACCAGACACCTGCAGCAACTGGAAAGACCCCAAAAGTACCTCACCAAGAGGATCAAAGGGCTCAAACAGATGCCATATGCTGCCCGGTTAAAGAAACTCCAGCTCTACTCAGTGGCATACCGCCTGTTCAGAGGCGATCTGTGCCTGAAGTATAAAGCCATGTCCAACCCGGAATTAATGGACATGCTGCACCTCAGAAAATCCAAATCCCATCGAGCTACGCTCGAGAGACTTGAACCTCAGCACTGAAATAAATAGGACATGCTGGAGGGACAGATTCATAACCCAGAGGCTCCCTTCACTCTGGAATAAAATCCCAGTCCAGGTTAGGCAGAGTCCCTCATTGACTCTCTTCAAGAGGAATCTTGATGAGTGGATGGGAGATCGTAGGTTTACCCCGGGTATCACTTCTGTGTCACTGTTAGATAGAGGCACAGTATACTAACCTCGAAAAAGGGCATAGCAAAATAAATTTAAAATTGGTAGCGAAAGCCAAACACATTCTGGCTAGGCTTATAAATGCCCTAGGGCAGATAGCCTAGTATGAACCTATGAACCTATGAACGATAGTTCCCGGGATCCAAGATGGATCCCCCCTTGTGGAGTGGGATAACTGTAGCTTTGCACCACTCAGTGGGCACGAAGCCTGAGGTGAGGCTATGATTAAACATGACACTTAGGTAAGGTGCCAGTTCATTTTGTAGTTGATGTAGTACACAGCCCGGGATGTCATCTGGTCCCATGGATGCTGTATTTTTAGCTTTGGAGAGTGTGGTTTCTACTTGTGTGGTCATGATTAATGGAATTTGGCAATCTTTTGGTATTGAGATGGGCCCATTAGGGGGTGAGAAGGGGGTGAAGTTGGCACTAAATCGATCTGCCAGGATATTGGCAATATCCTTGGGATCAGTATATTTAATGCCATACTGTTGTAGCTCAGAGCAGATCTGAGTATTGCCATTTAGATTCTTGACATAACTATAGAATGCCTTGTGGTGCCTATGTTTCTTTGTCACAGTGCTTACTTACTTGTCTCTGTAATATCAGACAAGTATTACCACAAGTTAGTTTTATTTGTTATTGTTTATCAACCGACAGCTTGGTATGAATTAACTGGAATTTTACTTTGCAGATATCATATTGCATTTTTCAAAGAAAAAAAATTACAGGGATACTTTCAGATTCAATTTTTGTTTCTCTTTTTTATTTTTTGTTGCTCCCCTGCTGCCTGCCACCCCTCATCCATCACCACCACTGACCAACTGTTCAGTCATTCCTTTTTCCTGGGGTGACAGCCAGCAGAGGGACTGTCATTTAGGTAGCCATCAGGAACTTTTCTGGTAAACCTCAACAATGATCCCCTTGACAGCTGACTGTTCTCTAAGACAGACTTGTCAGGCTGATGGGGCGATAATTCCCAGGGTCTGTAGTAGCTCCCCCTTTATAAACAGGGTTGACTGTAGCAGTGCGCCAATCGGTAGGGACAAAGCCTGAGGTGAGGCTGTGACTGAACTGGGCACACAGATGTGGTGCCAGTTCGCTTTGTAGTTCATGTAGAACACAGCCAGGGATATTATTGGGCCCCATGGAAGCTGTATTATTGGCCTTGGACAATGCAGCTTTAACCTGTACTGCAGTAATGCTGGGTGCCTGGCATTCTTCTAGTATTGTGATTGGTCCTTTAGGGGGGAGAGAGGGGTAAAGTTGGCTCTGAATCTGTCAGCCAGTATGTTGGCAATATCTGTTGGCTCAGTATAGTAGGTACCATTGTGCAGTAACTCAGAGCAACTTTGGGTGTTGCTGTGGAGGTTCTTGATATAACTGTAGAAGGGTTTATGATTGTTTTTAGTGTCTGCCACAATTCTACCTTCATAGCTGGCTTTAGAGGATTTGTTGAGGGATCTCAACTTTTTGTTGAGGCTATTAAGGGAATTTTTCCAGTCTTGGGACTTCACCTTTTTTTGCAACAATTTCTTTCTTCTGTTGTAGAGTTTATTAATGGAAGGGGGCCACCAGATTGGCTTCCTTTTTTTTGGAGGAGAGTGTCTTGGTTCTGTTGGGTATGGCTAGTTCCATGCATTTACGTATATGTTCGTAGAGTGCATTGGTGTATGATTCGGCAGTCATGCAGCTATTTTTCATTGGCATGGGTACGGGAAGGAGTATGTGTAATGTGATAACATTTTTTGATATTCAAACGTAATTTGTAGGGTCTACATAAAATTTCACAAAGCACACACTGCTATGAAGTATGCTTTTGGATCTCTGGCTGCAGTATTCAGGAGAACTTTGAGTAAGATGTGCAATATTCCAAAAGGCCACACAGCACGACCTAGTACAGTGACTTGTACACAGGTAGACAGGAAAATTATGAAGGAAAATTTGATATTCTGTACTCATGACACTTTAAATAATAGTTCAGTCCTGTGCGCTTACTGCCTAACATGACAAGTTCAATTAGTACAACTGGAATGGGATGCTGCAATCCTCAGATTACTGAAGGTTGTAACCTTCCGAAATGGTGTTTCCTGCAAATTGCACACATTTCTTTCTTAGTTTTTGGAGAGACAGTAGAATAAGTTGTAATGTGAAAATACACAGGACTCTGGCTGAGTAGTGTGTCTGTTGCACATTAACAATTCAACAGGTGAGCAGTTTAACATTAGAATTGAAAATATGCACAAAGAGAGGAGTGTCTCAAAGAAAAATTACTGATGCAGGGCAAGGAATAAAGACTTAATTGTTTGCTGTTGAATTTGAGAACATCATAGTAAGTTCAAAAGATGCATTAGTTATATGTGTAATGCAAGTGATACTTACTTACCTAAAATATTCAGTAGCCACCCCCCACCCCAAAAAAAAAAAAAAAATGTTTCACTGCATGGACTGTAGAATACAGTGAGTTTTCCGTACATTCTTTTACTGTGCCAGTATCATGGAGTCGGGTTTAAAATCATGGTTTTGCTGTAATTTAAAAAAGTGGAGATGAGTAGAAAGTCAGGAAGTTACCGAAACAGCATCTCACTAGACAGCTGTTCCTCAGAATAGGTACGCAAAAATAAGTTATAATAATGTCTTGTAGACATATTTACGGTTAAATCAAAAGTCACGAGTAATAAAACACACTAAAATAATCAAGAATTTTGTGAAACTTGTTTCCAAAAATTAAATTGAAAAGTGTTTAAATAAATAAATAAATCTTTCTATTGCTAGCAAACTAATTAAATAAATAATTCGTACTGCAGGCAGAGGGGAAGAAATTTAGATTGGAGGGAGGTCCCTTCCTTTAAGCTCTGAGCTGTCAACTGCAGTGACAGTTTTAACACCTCTTCAGTAGTGTGGGGGGGAGGGACTGTCAATTCATGTTGGACTACAAAAGAACACCTAGAACAAAAGCCTCCAATGTAGCTACTTTTGTGACTGCAGCTAGATAACTTTAAAGTATAGTGTAAAGCAAGCCCTGAGCAAAACATAAATGAGGGTGATTAGCAACAGAAAAGAAGCAGCCCTCTTACTGAATGAATACAAAATGACAGTGAGTCACACATTTCCCATTATATGTCAATGGCATGGGAATTCACAGTTACTTGCTTATGTCTGGCATGAGTCATAGAAATCATCATCATCTTCTTTTGGCTGTTCCCGTCAGGGGTTGCCACAGCAGATCACCTGTTTCCATTTCTTCCTGTCCTCTGCATCTTGCTCTGTCACACCAACCACTGCATGTCCTCTCTCACCAACATCCATAAACCTTATCTTAGGCCTTCCTCTTTTCCTGTTACCTGGTAGCTTCATTCTTAGCATCTTTTTCCCAATATACTCAGCATCCCTCCTCAGCACATGTCCCAACCAACGTAATCGTGCCTCTCTGGCTTTGTCTCCAAATCTTCCAACCTGGGCTGACCCTCTAATATACATATTCCTAATCCTGTCCACCCTCGTCACACCCAGTGCAAATCTTAACATCTTTAATTCTGCCACATCCAGCTCAAACTCCTGCCTTTTTGTCAATGCCAGTCTCCAACCCATATAACATAGCTGGTCTCACTACCCTCTTGTAGACCTTCCCTTTCACTCTTACAGGTACTCATCTGTCACAAATCACTCCTGACACTCTTCTCCACCCACTCCATCCTACCTGTACTCTCTTCTTCACCTCTCTTCCACACGCACTGTTACTCTGAACTATTGACCCCAAGTAAACTCATCCACCTTTGCCACCTCTACTCCTTGCATCCTCACCATTCCTCTATCCTCCCTCTCTTTCACACACATATATTCTGTTTTAGTCCTGCTGACCTTCATTCCTCTTCTCTCTAGAGCATATCTCCATCTCTCCAGGGTCTCCTCTACCTGTTCCCTACTCTCACTACAGATCACAATGTCATCTGCAAACATCAAAGTCCATGGGGACTCCTGTCTGATCTCGTCTGTCAACCTGTCCATCACCATTGCAAATAAGAAAGGGCTCAGAGCTGATCCTTGATGTAACCCCTCCTCCACCTTAAACGCATCCGTCACTCCCACCGCAGACCTCACCGCTGTCACACTACCCTCGTACATATCCTGTACCACTCTTACATACTTTTCTGACACTCCTGACTTCCTCATACAATACCACAACTCCTCTCTAGGCACCCTGTCATATGCTTTCTCTAAGTCTACAAAAACACAATGCAACTCCTTCTGACATTCTCTGTACTTCTCCATCAACACTCTCAGAGCAAAGATAGCATCTGTAGTGCTCTTTCCCGGCATGAAACCATACTGCTGATCACTAATCATGACGTCCCTTCTTAACCTTGTTTCCACTACTCTTTCCCATAACTTCATGCTGTGACTGATCAATTTAATCCCACTGTAGTTACTACAGCTCTGCACATCACCCTTATTCTTAAAAATCGGTACCAAAACACTTTTTCCTCCATTCCTCTGGCATCCTCTCACTTTCCAATATTTCATTAAACAATCTGGTTAAAAACTCCACTGCCATTTCACCTAAACACCTCCATGCTTCCACAGGTATGTCATCTGGGCCAACAGCCTTTCCATTCTTCATTCTCTTCATAGCTATCCTTACTTCCTCCTTGCTAATCCATTGTACTTCATGATTCACTATCCCTACATCATCCAACCTTCTCTCCCTCTCATTCTCTTCATTCATCAACCCCTCAAAGTACTCTTTCCACCTCCTCAACACACTCTCCTCACTTGTGAGTATGTTTCCCTCATTATCCTTTATCACCTTTACCTGCTGAACATCTTTCCTAGCTCGGTCCCTCTGTCTAGCCAATCGGTGCAGGTCCTTTTCTCCCTCCTTAGTGTCCAACCTTTCACACAACTCTTCATATGCCTTATCCTTCGCCACCTCTCTCTTTGCCATGCACCTCATCTCCTTATACTCCTGTCTACTTTCTTCATCTCTCTGACAATCCCACTTCTTCTTTGCCAACCTCTTTCTCTGTATACTCTCCTGTACTTCCTCATTCCACCACGTCTCCTTGTCGTCCTTCCTCTGTCCAGATGTGACACCAAGCACCTTTCTAGCCGTCTCCCTTACTAGCTCTGCTGTAGTTACCCAGCTATTCGGTAACTCTTCACTGCCATCCAGTGCCTGCCTTAACTCATCCCTGAACTCCACCTCACAATTACCCTTTTTCAGTTTCCACCATTTGATCCTTGGTGCTGCCCTCACACTCCTCCTCCTCTTCATCACCAACGTCATCCTACAAACCACCATCCTATGCTGCCTAACACTTTCTCCGGTCACCACTTTACAGTCTCCAATCTCCTTCAAACTGGCCCTCCTACATAAGATATAATCCACCTGTGTGCATCTTCCTCCACTCTTGTATGTCACCCTATGCACCTCCCTCTTGTTAAAATATGTATTCACCACAGCCATGTCCATCCTTTTTGCAAAATCCACTACCATCTGACCTTCTGCATTCCTTTGTTTAACACCATACCTACCCATCACTTCCTCATCCCCTCTGTTCCCTTCACCACCATGCCCATTGAAATCTGCTCCAATCACCACTCTCTAACCCTTGGGTACAGTCATCACCACTTCTTCCAATTCACTCCAAAATTTTTCTTTCTCATCCACTGCACACCCAACTTGTGGAGCATATGCACTAACAACATTCATCATTACACCATCAATTTCCAGCTTCATAAACATCACTCTATCTGACACTCTTTTCACCTCCAAAACACTCTTAGCATAGTGTTCCTTCAGGATAACTCCTACACCATTTCTCCTCCCATCCACACCATGATAAAACAACTTGAACCCACCTCCGATACACCTAGCCTTACTCCCCTTCCATCTGGTCTCTTGCACACACAATATACCAACCTTCCTTCTGTCCATCATATCAGCTAGCTCTCTCCCTATACCAGTCATACTGGCAACATTCAAAGTTCCGACCCTAACTACCACAGTCCTAGCCTTTCTCCTCTCTTCCTGCCTTTGGCCATGTCTTCTGCCTCTTCTCCTCCTTCGGCCAACAGTAGCCCAATTTTCGCCAGCACCCTGTAGGCTAACAATATTGGTGGCAGTCGTTGTTAACCCGGGCCTCGACCATAGAAAGAAGACTTGAAATGCTTTATGGGAAAGAGAAAGAGTTGAAACAGAAGTAGACCACGTTGACATATCAAGCCCCATTGGTAGCCATGTTGTGGTAAACATGCTATAATTACAAATAAAGCATTTAGAGTGATTTTGAGGTGTTAAAATAGGTCTGGAAACAAAGATAGACTGAAAAAATGTATTTTTTTAGTTATAGGGTGGAGTTTTCCTTTAAGGGCCACAATGGATACCACCTTGGGCATAAAGGAGGGATGGGTCCTGAGGAACACCCTGTCAGCATGAAAGATGATGAAAGGCTCCACTGCCATGAGGGCCTGTAATTCAGACACCCTTCTTGCTGAAGTGATGGCTAGAAGGAAGGCTGTTTTCCAAGAAAGGAATTTCAACTCTGAATTTTCAGCTGGCTCAAAAGGAGGTAGAGTGAGCTTTTCCAATATAAAGTTAAGGTCCCAGGGTAGAGTAGGGGCTCTCCTGGGTGGTCTTAAGTTTTTGGCCCCTCTGAGGAATTGCTTCAGCAGTGGATGAGAGAAGAGGGGTGGTTCTTTATTGTAATGAGCAGTAACACACTGCACAAGAGGGGGTACACCAGTGTTGGCGTGGCTAGTCTGGTGCAATCAGTATTGTCCTTGGTTTGTCCCGTTTGATCTTTAGTAGTACCTTGGAGAGGAGAGGCAGAGGGGGAAAGGCATAACCTGATAGGTTTTTCCAGGTGAAGGACAGGGCATCCACTTTCTAAGCTTGTTTGTAGAGAGTCCTTGTGCAGAATTTGCCCAACTGGTAGTGCTGGGGGAGGCAAACAGGTCCATCTCTGGGCTCCCACATTTGTTTCTCAAAATGTTGAATATCTTTGGTTCCAGTTTCCACTTGTGTGGGTCCATGAGATTTCTGCTTAGGAAGTCTGCCAGTGTATTTAGCTTTCCTGGCAGGAATTGAGCCTGTAGGTGCACTTGGTAGCTCAAGGCTGTGTTCCACAGAGCCATGGCTAGTCTGCAGAGAGGGTAGGAGTGGGTTCCCTCCTGCTTGTTTATGTACCACATAACAGTGGTGTTGCACATCTTTACCAATAATTGTCCTGGAAGAATGTGGTCCTTGAAGGCTTTCAGAGCATTCTGTACAGCTAACATTTCTTTTTGATTGATATGCAGGTATATTTGATTTGGGTTCCATTTGCCCTGAATGCACTGCCCTGCCAAGTGAGACCCCATGCATAATCGGATGCGTCTGTTGTTAGGGTTGGGTGGCAGCGGGTAGAGTGAATGGCAGTCCCTTGTTTTGGTGGCAGGCCTCTGCCCACCAAAGGAACTCTATCTGTAGCCAAGGTATGATAGGAATCAGTGAGTCTAGATCCTCAGAATGTTGACACCATAGGCTTTTTAGATACAATTGTAGTTTCCTCATATGCAGTCTTGCATATGGAATTAGTAGAATGCAACAGGCCATGAACCCCAGGGCTTGCAGATAGCTGGGTCTTTGTGGTCAGTAGTATGAAGTAGACTGTCAAATGAACTTGTTTCTCTGGAATGAGGTAGGCCATCTGGGAAGTTGTATTCAAGCTTGCTCCCAGAAATACAATTTGTTGGCAGGGTACAAGATGTGATTTCTTTTTGTTCATGGTGTAACCCACAGACGTTAGCAATTTCTTTACAAATGCCAGATGATTTATTAGTACGTCCTGGCTTACTGCCTGAATTAGACAATCGTCCAGGTATGCGTATATTTGAATATTTCTTTGCCTGCAAAATGCAATGACTGGAGCTAGGAACTTTGTGAATACCTGGGGCGCAGTAGATAAGCCAAAGGGCAGTGCAGAGAACTGATAGTGCACATAGGCTGCTCTGAAGCGTAGGTATCTTCTGCAAGATTCCGTTATTGGGATGTGCAGGCAGGCTTCCTTTAAATCCAGTGTTGCCAACCAGGCATCTTTACCTAGCATGGGAAGAAGCTGATGAGAGGCTGGACTCTGCCCTTCTGAGCTGGGAATTTCTGGTTAAAGGCTTATAGTGCCTGCATATTTGAACTGCTTCTTACTGAAATTGGTACACCTTGTTTGCTGTAGCATAGACTAGATCCAGGCCTGCTGAATCTAGTTTTGCTTGTATAACTTGAGCACTAATCCAGGCATTCTTTAAAGTATTCAATTGTATTTATTACTGCTTGGTAGTAACTTGATTAAAGTGTAGCTATCATTCTAAGTCTTTTGGATTAAGCACTTGGGCTTCAGACCAGTTGTTTTACATTAGGAAGGTTTGTGGCCAGCACTGTGGTGGCAGGACAGGTAGTTTACATCCTTCTAAGTTGGGAACTGCTGATTGAGGGCTCAGTGTCTGTTATTCTAAAAGTGTATTAGTTATGGTTTAAGCACTTGGGCTTCAGGCCAGTTATTTTACATTAAGAAGTTTCGTGCTCTGCACTCTTGTGGGAGGAGAGGCTGGACTCTGCCCTTCTGAGCTGGGAATTTCTGGTTAAAGACTTATAGTGCCTGCATATTTGAACTGTTTCTTACTGAAATTAGTTCACCTCGTTTGCTGTAGCATAGACTAGATCCAGGCCTGCTGAATCTAGCTTTGTTTGTATGCTTGTTGTTTGTTTGCTTGTTATTTCCCTGAAACGCTAATTCCACCTAAAATGCAGCTTTTCAGCGCTTCTGTGGATCCCTAGTGATATCTGCATTGCTTACTGTACTTATTTCCTTGTTTCACTTGAAAGAAAGTTACTGTTAGTCGTTTTTGCATTTAAGTTACCTGTAACACATTGCATTTAAGTTAACTGGCACTTGCTCACTAAAGCAATTATATAAGTCGGCACTAAAAAATTAAAAGCACTACACCCTCACAAACTCCCCTTGAGTACCTTGTCCCCCATTGGCCCTTTTTTTCAATTATAAAGGAATTCCCAATACTATTCTAGCATGTCCAAAGGTCAGTTGTCAATCCCCTCTCCGGTCCAGCTGGTGAATCTGGGAATCTTGAGGCAATGTTACAACTGCCTCATGTACACAGACAACCCTCTCCTCCTCCCAACAAATTCCAACACATGTGAGAGATGCAACCATATCGCCAAACTGGACGCTAAGCTCTCTCGACTCAGTACTGGCGTAAACAGTCAGGAGGAGAAGGAAACCACACTCATTACAATTCCAGTCTCACATAGACCTACCACAACAGCAAACCAAACACATAAACACACAAAAACATACCCGGAGGCCCTAAATAAAAATCTGCCTAAGCAGCAGAGGCCTCCAAAGCAGACACTCAAGCAACCGCTACCCCAAAAAAAAAACACGTGCAACACACAGCTCACAAAGCCAGTGTGCCGAACAGTCACAGCCCTTAAGGCTAAACAACACACCTGATACACTTGTAATAGGTGACGCTATCGTGAGGCACACTGACGTCCCGCTCACCAGGCTGAACAAGGAGAAGGTCACGGTGAGCTGCCTGTCAGGCGCTAGGATCCGCCACATAACACAAGCACTCAGGTCACTCCAAGGCAAGTACAAATATGACTCAGTCATTGTCCATGCTGGTGTGAATGACCTTAGACGTACCTCCCTGGACTACATGAAAAGAGACATAGAGGAGCTCTCTGAGCATGTAGCCCAGGCCGGTATGACCCTGACCTTGAGTAGCATCTTACCCTCACCAAGAATGATGCCACAATATGAAGACAAGATGATCAATTTCAACAACTGGCTTAAGTATTGGTGTCATTCAAAGGGGATCCAATGCCTGTCAGCCTGGGATGACATGCTCGACAAGCCACGATGCTTCGCTAGGGACGGCTTGCACCTATCACCCCTGGGCTTTCGGATATTGGCAAAGGCTCTTGCTACCCCCATAGTGCCTTTTTTAGGCAAGGCTCAAAAGACAAACCCACCTCCATAGGTATCACTACTCAACGCCAGAAGTCTAAACCTCAAGATGCACGCACTCGAAACTCTCCTTAGCATGGAGAAAATTGATATCTGTGCAATAACAGAAACCTGGCTCAAGGCTCCCGAGAGCACCCCAGCACTACCAGGTTATACCTCATACCATGCTTTTCGGCCCCAAAACTTGGACCGAACCACAAAAGGAGTGGGAGTATCAATATTCGTCAAAGATACCCACACCTCCAGGTTGGTGACACAGCACGAAGCATCAGAGACTATCCATGTGCAACTAACAGTGGGTAAAACTGCCTTCCAGTTTGGAGCCTGCTACAGACCACCCTCCCAAACCCAGGAACCCCATTCGGCCTTCCTGAGAACACTGGAAAATATGAAGGTCTCTCCAAACACCATTATATTGGGCGACTTCAACTACCCAAACATAGACTGGCAGCATTACTCTAGCTCCAACACCCTAGCCCAAAGGTTCCTAGAATTTATAAACTCAAATGCTATGGAGCAACTTGTTACCACTCCCACAAGAGGGGAAAACATACTGGACCTGATCATCACCAACATGGGGACTCTATGCTCCAGACCAGAAGTGTATCCCTCACTGGTAAGATCAGACCATAAACTAATCTCACTGGATATTCACATCCTGACCCCACCCCCTGCTCAGAAAACCACAGTGAAAAACTTCTCTAAAGCAAATTTCACACTCCTCAAAACCGAGGTGGAATCCTTCAAAGCCCCCGGGCCTGTGGAAAATACGGCACAGACCACATAATCCTTTATAAACGCATTATATGAACACCTTCAGGAATGCATGGATCATGTAATCCCAAATAAAACCAAGACCCAATCCTCCAAAGGCAGACGGCCTGTCTGGTGGACCCCAGCCATAAACAAACTATACAATAGAAGGAGGAAGCTACTACATGACAGAGCAAAATCCCAAAAAGGGAAGGCATCTCTGATCAGTATTAGCAAAAAACTACGGGCACTCATAAAATCGTCTAAGGCCAGCTTCCAGAGAAAAATTGCACAGGACACTAAGGATAATCACAGGGCTTTCTTTAGTTATGTTAGGAACCTGGGTGGTAATTCCCAGATATGCTCAGAATTAGTCCAAAATGACAAAAAATACACCAAACCCACAGACATTGCCAACATCCTAGTTGACAGGTTCAGCGCAAACTTCTCCCCCCCTCCCCACCAAAAGGGCAAATATCTATCCCAGCAGAGTGCTGCCCCACTGACATCTCTGATGCTCAGGTAAGAGCCGCCCTCTCCAAAGCAAAAAACACAGCATCAATGGGACCAGATGGTGTCCTGGGCTGCGTCCTACATGAACTCCAAGAAGAGCTAAACCCAAACATAAAACTACTGTTCAATCTCAGCCTTACTACAGGATATGTACCCAAAGAGTGGAGTACAGCAACAGTGGTCCCTCTCCACAAAGGTGGTGCCTCAACGGATCCAGGAAACTATTGCCCCATAAGCCTGACTAGCTTGGTCTGCAAAGCTATGGAAAGGATCATCATGGACCTCATAAATAAAGATATTGGGGACCTACAGACACTGGATCCTACCCAGTTTGGCTTTGTTAAGGGCAGATCCTGCCTCTTAAACCTGGTTGATTTCTTTGAAACAGTCACCAAGGCCATTGACGAGGGGAAGGTGGTCCACACAACCTACCTGGACCTCGCAAAAGCCTTCGATACAATACCCCACTCGGGCATTATAGGTAAGCTCACCAGTTTAAATATAAACCCCTATGTCACTAGATGGGTTGCAAACTGGCTCAAGGACAGAACCCACATGGTTAGAATTGCTGGAGCCATGTCAGTCTCCAAACTAGTTACAAGTGGCGTCCCACAAGGCTCAGTCCCGGGACCTCTCTTGTTCGGTATATATTTCTCGGAGGTACAGGCCAACATGGAAGGACTGTGGCTGACCAAGTTCGCAGATGACTGCAAACTGGGCGCCATAATCGACTCTCCAGCCGACACAAGCATCCTCCAAAAGGGCCTCATAGAAACAGACAACTGGTGCCAGAGCCATGGCCTCAAGCTAAACACCAAAAAGTGTATAGTCATCCCCTTTGGCAAAAACAAAGTGCCCACAAATTACCACATAGGTGGTAATCCATTAAGTACAGAAGAAGTAATTAGGGACCTGGGGACCCAAGTTGATAGCAATCTCTCATTTGACAACCACATGGCCAAAGTGGTTAGAAAAACATTTTATGTAGCCCACCTAATCATGAAGGGATTCACATCTAGATCAGGAGAGGTCATCGTGCCTCTTTACTAATCCCTCATCAGGCCCATAATTGAGTACAATGCCCCTTTTGGGATGTACCTTACCAGACACCTGCAGCAACTGGAAAGACCCCAAAAGTACCTCACCAAGAGGATCAAAGGGCTCAAACAGATGCCATATGCTGCCCGGTTAAAGAAACTCCAGCTCTACTCAGTGGCATACCGCCTGCTCAGAGGCGATCTGTGCCTGACGTATAAAGCCATGTCCAACCCGGAATTAATGGACATGCTGCACCTCAGAATATCCAAATCCCATCGAGCTAAGCGCTCGAGAGACTTGAACCTCAGCACTGAAATAAATAGGACATGCTGGAGGGACAGATTCATAACCCAGAGGCTCCCTTCACTCTGGAATAAAATCCCAGTCCAGGTTAGGCAGAGTCCCTCATTGACTCTTTTCAAGAGGAATCTTGATGAGTGGATGGGAGATCGTAGGTTTACCCCGGGTATCACTTCTGTGTCACTGTTAGACAGAGGCACAGTATACTAACCTTGAAAAAGGGCATAGAAAATTAATTTAAAAAGGGTGGCGAAAGCCAAACACATTCTGGCTAGGCTTATAAATGCCCTAAGGCAGATAGCCTAGTATGAACCTATGAACCTATGAACCTATGATGAAGAGTTAGCATCTTGAATTTTGGGATTACCAAAAATGTGTTTAGGATAGACAGGTCCAGGATAGGACGCCAGGAATTGTCTTTTCTGGGTACCAGGAAAAGTCTTGAGTAGAATCCTTGCCCCTATTCTTCTTCTGGGACAGGTTGAATAGTCCTGATGCTTAAAAGGGAGAGAATTTGCTTTTGAGCCTCTGCCCCACAGCAATGTGTAGAATCCCAGGACACAAACTTTAATGAAAATAAGCGTTTCTGTCAGGTACAAGAAGCAAACTTCTTCAGATAAAGAATAAAATTAATCTGTCCTACTTATACCACATGTGAAATACACCATGGTCCAACAGCCAATGAATTTAAAACAATGATAAAAAATGCAAATTGCAACCTGCAACCCTAATAGTAACCCATTGTTTACCAAAGTCTCTAAATATATAATTTTTTTTAAAAACATACAGAACAAATATATGAAAAACTATTTATATGCTTACAAATATATAAACAAACATTCTTGCTTATTGACAAATGAGTTTAAAAAACGGTACTTATTATCTTTCAAACTGTTTTAATTTTAAAGTACTGGAGATGGAAATACTGTCATTCAGTCTAGGGGGAAACATGCATTCAAATAAATTTGCCACCACATTTCTTTTTGTTCCAAGTATAGTTTCCAAGGGCCTCAGGTGGGATCTGGTACCCTGAATATAACCCAGAGCAAAGAAAATTTTTTTTGCCCTTTTGTTACCACATATTACCGTAACAGTTTTATTATTACTGATATTTTGAAAAAAATTGGAAAATTATTATGGATGACCAAGATATCCAGGATAAACTGGGGTTACATCCTAATATTGTGTACACTCGTGCACCTAATTTAAAAAGCATTATGGAGAAGCAGGTGGTTAAGAACAGTACTAACAGTGGGAGGATGAGTCCATGTGGAATGTGTAGTCAGTTTAAACGTGTTTTATTGGTACAAGTTTTAGCATAAGGGGAAGAAATATTGATATAAAAGGAAAATATTCCTGTTATTCCCAGTCAGTGGTATATATATCACTTTGTGCTTGCAATGTCCTGCTTTTTCTGTAGGCAAAACCGAACGTAAACTTGCTCAGAGAATATATGAACATCAATATGATATAGCCCACAAGAAGGAGACTAGTGCCTTATATCGGCATTTGACCAAGTACCCTGAACATCAATTTAAATTTGTGGTAGTGCATCAAGTTCAAAAAAGTCCCTATAATGGCCCTTGAAAACTATACTTGCAACAAAAAGAAACCTGGTGGCAAATTTATTTGAATGCATGTTTCCCCCTAGACTGAATGACAGTATTTCCATCTCCAGTACTTTAAAATTAAAACAGTTTGAAAGATAATAAGTACCGTTTTTAAACTCATTTGTCAATAAGCAAGAATGTTTATTTGTTTATATATTTGTAAGCATATAAATAGTTTTTCATATATTTGTTCGTTGTATTTTTTAAAAATAAAAATGTATATGCTTAGAGACGTTGGTAAACAAAGGGTTACTATTAGGGTTGCCGGTTGCAATTTGCATTTTTTATCATTGTTTTAGATTCATTGGCTGTTGGACCATGGTGTATTTCAAATGTGGTATAAGGACGACAGATAACTTTTTTCTTTATCTGAAGAAGTTTGGTTCTTGTACCTGATTGAAAGCGCTTATTTTCATTAAAATTTGTGGCCTGATATTCTAGACACTGCTGTGCTTTTTTTGTTTTACCAGTTTTGGTTGCTGAATTTTGTGGTTCCTGAAGAAAGAGGTAACTAAGAACATGTTTTGAAAACGTAATGAGCTGGCAGATTTTAAACATTCCTTAGAGAATACACGGTCAAAAGTATGGCTTGAGCAAATGACTAAGTAAAAAGGGACACATGTCTGAATTGCCTAGACATAGTAAGGGCTTATTACGTTTAATTCTGTTAAAAAGGAAAAAATAATATGATTTGTTTTCTTTTCTGTTAATGTATGTTTGTTTAGGTCTTAAGTGACTATTTAAATAAAAAAAAAAAAAGAGAGAGACGGAATCCTCTGAACTTGTGTCATTGTGAGGGAAATAAGGGAGGCCCTCCCTTTCATCCAAATCAGTGTTTGACATGGGGAACTTCACTAAAGAGAATGTCTCTCCTCATACACATCATCTTTCTGGGGACACTAAGTGGATTGTTCTGAATTTTCATAACAGGATTCTTCTCTAGACTCCCTGGACTGTTGGCAGCTTGTCACCACAACATCCTGTTGGGAAGATGATGAAAAGCCCAATGCTCCAAACTGAAATGTGTCTCATGGTGCAATCAATGACACTGTTTCCTCTCTAGTGTCTAGCAATACAGCTTGCTGTGCTTGAATCTCCTGGCTCTTAGCTGCCAGACCATCAGTTCCTCCTGCCGATGCCAACCCTGAAAATGTAATCACTGAGTCAGTGACACTTAGCCCCAAATACCAAAAAAGCCTTCAGTACCAATGACATGAATGCTTCTGATGCTGTTACTAATGGCATAGACAGGATTGTAACTGATGAAATTGAGTTGTTGACATCTATGACCTTGAATCTAGAGGACCTTGGCACCAAAGGGGTCAGTGTGAGGGCCACCAGAGGAGGTCCCATCAACACTGACGTAAAATGACATGGGAACACAATCTGCTTTGACACTTTGGTGCAAAAACAAGGCCTGGGGAAGGAGCAAAAGAAGTGGCTGGCAAGGGACGTTCTCTAACCACCCTGGAAACAGGGGAGGAAGAAAGGACACTAATTCAGTCTGGGTCTTGACAAGGCCTTTATCATTCTGTCCCAATCAAAGTACATGGGAAAGCTCAGCAAGGAATTAGCTGACCTAACCGACATGGAGGTGGAGGGCCTAGATTCCCTATGCCTACAGAGTTCCACCTTAAGGAGGCTACAATTTTTCTCATCAAAGCAGGGTCAGAAACCACTGACACCTCAAGCTGGGAGACTTAACTCTTCTGGCTGGACAGGGTTCTACTCTGTTCCTTATTCTCCTTAGCCCTTTGTTTTGCATTTTTCTAGATGTCTGAAGCAGCGCTTTTTTAAATCAGTTTACTCTAGCATTCCTAAAGGGTATTGCTGCCAGAGTTTCTCCATATGTAATATAAAATATGAAGCCTCCAAATGACCCCCCCCAGATTAATAAAGTCATGTGTTGAATGGGGCTAGGCCTTATGGCCATAATTTGAATATTTTTTTGAAGTCTGAGGCCTAACTCATTTTTATTTTTCAAAATGTTGATAAAGATAAAAGACACCAACAAAACACAACAGACAGTAGAAAAACAAGAAAATAATTAGATGTAATACTTTAAATCAACAGCTGACTTAGTGCATCTTCACCCACTTCCATCTAACAGCAGAAAGCAAATCTAACAAAAGTAGAAAAGCAGTTGAAAAGCCAAAACACACACACACACACATATATATATATATATATATATATATGTGCGTGTGTGTGTGTGTGTATGTGTGTCATGTGTGTATGTGTATATCTATATATATTTTATATATATATATATATATATATATATATATATATATATATATAAAACATTTTTAAAAACTGCTATTTTTTTATATAAAGAAAGAGGGTGCTTATCATCCTGGAAGTAACTTTTTTTGACCAAATGCTTGAGTCTGGGATCATATGTCTTCTGTTGTCTGTTGAAAATAACAACTGGAATGAGAGGGAAACATTGTACATTATGGGAGCAAAGGCAGCAGTTTGTTTTTCGGGAAAGTCATTAGGGTTCTGGAAAGACATACCACCTGTGGTTATCAGTCCTGCTTTAAAGTGGAGAGACTGGATCATGGATCTTAAGTATTTTTCTTTGAAAGAACAAACTTTGCCCAACATTATTACAGCTCTTCTCACAAGGCATATACTGCTTTTTATTCAAGTAACACAGTACAGACTGGAACATGAGTTATTCTGGTCTCAAATCCTCTTCCACAGATTTGACAGCGGGAAGCACTGCCCTAGCTCTACCTGGTTTATGTAGCACCTCCAGTTCAATGTTCCTGATTTCAAAAAAAAAAAAAAATCGATCTCCCCATTTTCGTTAGAAAAACGTTCTTCATCAGGACATGTAAAACGTGTTGTTATAGGATAAGAAGTTCAACAATGAAGTTGGCTGTAATGGCCCACCACTCTAGAACCTTGTGACAAAGGATGTATAATAACAAAAGGTATGTGAAGACTTTTCTAGCAAGTGACATTCTTCAAATATATCTTTAGATGTGCAAAATAAACAATGAAGATTATTAAATCCATAAGGCATAAAATGCACAGAAGGTTGACTCTTCCTAAAATATATCATTGCCCAGACTGCTAGGGATATGACTTCTGAATCACTTCTCTAGGCAGAAGTGGCTGCTCATGAAGTCTGCTCAGTTCTGTTCAGGTGACAGCAATCCTCTCAGATGGGAACACAAATGACATCACTCAGTTTACTGTTATTCCCATGGTCTTCACACAGATACAACCAAGCCAGGAACACTACCAAGGAACACCACAAGGAAACACTCTGGGTACAGAATAGAGAGCAATGGTAACATCTTCTACTGAAAATGAAACCAACCCAGAATGAACTGAAGGATCATCCTATGTCCAACCTCAAACTCTTATACAACAGAAGGTGATCTTCATGTCCACCAACAACAGCAGGGACAATGCCTTCTGGAAAAACAATCTGGAATCTGAAACTGATGAATTACAGCAAGAGATGGAAACTTTCTTGAACCCTATTAAGGATGGGAAATGGAGAAATAGAATTTCTAGCTTTTATCCGAAGGAAGAATAGGCTCTATGGCCACTTTACAGGCAGAGTCTATGCCTTCTGCAGGAGTTGTGTGGAAACTGTCTTATCCCTGAGCAGTGAACAGGGTCCCTTCTGAAGGAGACAGAATACCTCATACATGGCTCTCCAAAGCCACATGTATAACTCATTTGTCTGTAGTAATGGATCTACAAGGTGAAGCAAACTCAAAGAACTACCTCCAATGACTGTTTTTGGAGGTGGCCAGAAGTGCAAATGATATGTCAAGTAGTCCTTTTAGAAGGCTTTGTTATCAGAACCTGGAAAAGTAACAATGCCTCTTATGCTTTACTTATTTTTTTTTTTTTGCAGAAATTGAATGGACTTGCAAGAAAAAAAGGAAGTTGGGAGGGCACTGTACAAACCCTGCACAGTAGACACCACCTGTTTCCTCTAACGAAAGTTTTCAACTAGGTTCTGTGAATCCTTTATGAACTTTAAATCATGTGAAACCTGTCAAAAGATCACATTCCATCAAATTGGGCTACAGAGAATGGCCAAATTAATTTCATCCTTAACGGAACAGAGTCTTAGGTATGTCATCTAGTGCAGCCACATGTCTTAGCATACTGCCTTAAGTACAGCATCTGCAGAAAGTTACAGTGGCTTCTACGAAAGCTCACAGCAGAAACTGTAGATAGGATCTTTTCTGGAACCTCATACATCACATACATGCTAAACTTACATCAGCCAAGGACATCTAGAACAAACCCTCTACTATTCCTTTGCCATCTAGGAGGGTTGAAGGATCTTATCTGTACATAAAATGGAGGGCCTCATCTTAATGGGTCCTATGGTTAGGTAAACTCCCAAACAGTGAATAATTGGTTGGTGGAAGCAGCCAGTTATTTGGAATGAATTGGAAGCTGCCAATGATTTGGGGATGGCCACGGTGGTGCAGCAGTTAGCATTGCCACTTCACAGCAACAGGTTCTCTAATTCGATTTTCGGCTGGGGTGCCTTCTGTGCAGAGTCTGAATGTACTCCCTGCGGTCATGTGGGTTTCCTCCAGGTCCTCCAGTTTCCTCCCACATTCCAACGACATGAGTAGGTGGACTGGACACACTAAATTGGCAGTAGGCGAGTGTGCCTGCATGAGTGAGTGGTGCAAAATAACTACGGCAGCCGGGCTAGCCACCCGGCAGAGCAAACCTTGCCTCAAGATGACCATCGCTGCAGAAGTGACACCCCGACCCCATGTGCAAAATGCGAAAAGGGGTTGAGGATGGATGGATGAAAGGAGCCAATCACATGCATCAGGACCAGCAAAAAAGCTAAGCACCGAAGAATGCCAAATCAAAAAGGCCCAACCACAAAGCTTCAAACAGAGAAGGCTGCCTGGGTATGGAAAATCACAGGCATTAGGACCTCTGTGATCAAGCCTAAGGGTAGACTAACGAAGCACTGAATTCAGCTACTATTAAACCAGCAGTCAGGACTATAACATAGACCAATAGATATACAGCAGCATTTAGCAAATGGCATTCCCTTTCCAGTTAGAAGAAAAGTAAAGCTCTTCACTCCATCATCACATGAAGAACTGTCAGTCAACTTTAGTACCCACCTTCTATGGGGCAAGACTCGTGTTCAGAAGAAGACATGACAACTGGAGTAAGACAACTCTTCATCCCATCCCATTTTCAAATCCCTCACGAACAGGATGAAGAAGGGCCTAAGCACAGAAGAGGATCCTTTTGTGAAACAGAAAGGCACCTCTGATAGCAAAGTATCAGAACAATTGGAGAAGGTGAAGGTCCAAAAGTGAAATTATCCTCTGCTGAACTCCAAGGTCACAAAGTCAGGGGATTCCATAGCAGAAATATACACAGAGTGAACCAGAACTTCAAGCTTCCCAAAGGGGAGGATCTCTGCAAGGAATGAATGGGATGGCTGACACCCAGCCAGGTTCCTACATGTTTTTTGCAGAGTTCCTGTTCTGACCTCCAAAAGGGATAAAGTGCAGGTTCTGTCCCCAAACCTTAAATAGAAATGAGGCTCAGCCAAAGGTCAGCAGAGCTCTAAGACATCTACTACCAGGTGAAAAAAAGTACAGTTTTGTACCTACCATAAATGTAGATGTTCGAGTGTTCACCCTGCTGCAGTCATCACACTTGGGTTATCCTGCCGTCAGGCATTCCCGCAGTCGGCCTGAGTTCCAAAGTCTTGGTCTGGCGTCGGATGCTGTCGCTTCTTCCCTGACGTCAGTGTGCCAGGGGTATACAAGAGGCATTCAACGCCATTTTCTTCAGTTTTTCTTGCCCCAGATGTCAGGTGCCCCCAATAGGTAGGCAATATATATATATATATTGCTATATAAAAAAGTACATATAAAAATAAAACAATACCTTCAGGCACAAGCAAATACACCACAGAGGTTGTATAGGATAGAGTGGTATAGATAAGTCCAGCCAGTTCAGAGGGGATGGAGGGAGGTTAACCTGGACTGCAGCTTGGTGAACACTCGAACATCTACACTTATGGTAGGTATAAAACTGTACTATGTTCATCGTGTTACCCTGCTGCAGTCATCAAACTTGGGTTGATTCCCAAAGCTAAGGATGGGTGGTGGAGTTAAACAGGGTTAGAAGAAGCTAGTAGGCCCTGCAAAACTGCAGTGACAAAACCAGCTCTGGTCTTAGAATATAGAGGTAAGTGATAGTGTTTGGTGAAGGTGTGCACTGAACTCCAAGTTGCAGCTTCCAGAATATCCTTGGTTGGCACCCCCCTGAGAAAGGCTGCTGATGTAGCTGTAGCCCTGGTGGAGTGGGACCTAATGTTAGCAGGTACTGGTTTCCCATGATGCGTGTAGCAGAAATGTATGTAATGCCCTATCCATTTTGAAATGGTCTGTTTTGAGATAGCTTTTCCTTGTGATCCTGCAGCATAGGCTACAAAGAGATGGTCAGATTTTCTGAAAGCCTTAGTTTTATCCAAGTAGTAACGTAATTGCCTGTGAATGTCCAAAGAGTGCAGGAGTCTTTCTCCTTTGTTGTGGGGATTTGGGAAAAAGATGGGCAAATGAATGGTTTGGTTTATGGCCACACTGGATACCACCTTTGGCATAAAGGAAGGGTTAGTTTGTAGAGAGACTCTGTCTTGATGAAAAATGAGGAAAGGCTCCACTGCCATTAGGGCCTGTAGCAATGAGACTCTTCTAGCTGAAGTTATTGCTAGTAGCAGGGCAGTTTTCCATGAAAGAAATTTTAAATCAGCTGAAAAAGCTGGTTCAAAGGGCAGCAGTGTAAGCTTTTCCAGAACAAAGCTGAGATCCCAAGTAGGTGTTGGTGCTCTCCTGGGCAGTCTTATGTTCTTAGCCCCTCTGAGGAACTGTCTTAGGAGTGGATGTGAAAATAAAGGAGGATCCGTGTTGTAATGAGCTGAAATTGCTGAGGCGTGGATCTTAATAGATGAAAAGGAAAGTCCTTTGTGCAACATCTCAGTTAAATATTGTAGAATCTGAGGAATGTTTGGATCAAGGGGATTTTGTCCTTTAGCCTGGTTCCAGGCGCAAAATCTTTTCCATTTGTCTGAATAGGTTTTCCTGGTGCTGGGCCTCCTGGCCTCCAGAATGACATCCATAACAGCTTTGGATAGAGGTGTTGGCTGGTTGTTTAGGTAATTTGCCATGCAGCCAGGTTTAAAGTCTTGAGCTGGCTGTGTAGAATCGGACTGTCTCGCTGTGTGAGCAGGTGAGGAATTTGTGGTAAAATCCATGGTGGGCCGTGGGCCATGTTCCTTAGAATTGGATACCAGTGCTGGCGTGGCCAGTCTGGTGCAATGAGTATCATTTGTGGCCTCTCTAATCTGACTTTCAGTAGTACCTTTGCTAGAAGAGGCAGTGGAGGAAAGGCATACACTGTTAGTGTTTTCCAAATGAATGAGAGGGCGTCCACTTTCCAAGCTTGTGGATGGAATGTCCTTGTGCAAAATTTTTGAATTTGGTAGTTTTGGGGGCTGGCAAACAGATCTATGTCTGGGCGTCCCCATTTTTGAGTTATAATTGCAAATACTTGTGGATCTAGTTTCCACTCATGGGGATCCATGATGTTTCTGCTTAGGTCGTCTACCAATGTGTTTTTCTTTCCTGGCAGGAATTGTGCTTGTAATTGAACCTAGTAAGACAGTGCTGTGTTCCACAAGGTCATTGCTTGCCTGCATAGAGGGTAGGAATGTGTGCCCCCTTGCTTGTTTATGTACCACATTACTGTGGTATTGTCCGTCTTTATTATTAGTTGCCCTGGGTGTAAGAGGTCCTTGAAAGCTGTTAGGGCATTCTGTACTGCTAGTATTTCTTTTTGATTGATATGCAGATGCCTTTGATCTGTAGTCCATTTGCAGTGAATGCACTGTCCTGCCATGTGTGCTCCCCCAGGCATAGTCCGATGCATCTGTTGTCATAGTTTGCCTGGCTGTGGGTAAGGTGAAAGGCTGACCCCTGTTGAGGTGACATGCCTGTACCCACCACAGAAACTCCTGTTGAAGGCAGGGAATGAGTGGTATCATTGTTTCCAAACTGTGGCTGTGCTGAGTCCCTACGCTTTTCAGGTACCACTGTAATTTCCTCATAAGCAGTTTTGCAAATGGTATTAGTAGTATGCAAGATGCCATGAATCCCAAGGCCTGCAGAATTTTTCTTGCAGGGAGTTGGGTCTTTGTTGCCATTATTTTGAAGTATTGAGTCAGCTGTTGTTGCGTGTCTGGCGTGAGATAAGCCATCTGGGCCATTGTATTCAAGCTGGCACCCAGGAATATTATGTTTTGTGAGGGCACTAGTTTTGATTTATTTTCGTTTACTGTGTACCCTAGGCAACTTAGAAGGTGTTTGACAAATGCCAGATGCTTTAAAAGAATGTCCCTGCTTTCTGCTTGAATAAGGCAGTCGTCCAGGTATGGGTATATTTGAATTCCTCTTTGTCTGCAATATGCAATTACTGTTGCCAGGCATTTTGTGAAGACCCTGGGCGCAGTAGATAAGCCAAAGGGCAGTGCAGAGAATTGATAATGGGTTGAACCTGCAATGAAGCGGAGGTATCTTCTGAAATTTTGTCTGATAGGGACATGCATGTATGCCTCCTTGAGGTCCAACGTTACTAGCCAAGCATTCTTCCCCAGCATCGGAAGAAGCTGCTGTAGTGTTAGCATCTTGAATTTTGGTACTTGTAGATAGGTGTTCAGAACTGAAAGATCCAGACTGGGTCTCCATGCTTTGTCTTTTCTTGGGACTAGAAAGAGTCTTGAGTAAAATCCTTGTCCTTGCTCATGTGTAGGTACCTGTTGAATAGCTCTCATGTCCATGAGAGCTGTAATTTGTTTTTGTGCCTCTGCCCATTGATTTGGTGGCAGGTTTGGCATTCCTTTTATCCTTGGCAAGGTATGAAAGTGGAATCTGTATCCTTGAAAGACAATGTTTAAGACCCATTTGTCTTTTGTGATGATGTGCCAGTTGTCTGCAAAGAGTGCTACTTTTTCTCCCAAGGGAGCTGCCAAGAGAGATTTGCTTGGTAGTTTGAGGATTGAGTCATTGTGTTTGTCTTCTGCTAGCTTGGGGCCTGTCTTCTCCTCCTTTCTGGGAAGCAGTACCCCATTGGCGAGGTTTGTAAGGGCCTTGTGACTGACCTCTGCCCCTTGGGCGTCTGTATTTGCCCCTCTGTGATCTGTCAGAAGCTGGAAAGGACCAGTTTTTTGTTGGCCAATTTCTGCTGAAATGAGGGGGTTGTACCTGTAAAAAATCCTTGACCGTCTGCACAGACTTTGCCTTATCCTCCATTTTCTTTAAAACCTCTTCTGCTTTGACACCAAATAATACATCCTGCTGTAAAGGTGCATCCAATAATTTTGCTTTAACATGATCAGGTAGGGTTTGTTCTTTTAACCAAGCATGTCTACGTATGACAGACCCAGTAACAGCTGCTCTACAGCTCTACAGGAAGCTTCCAATGAATCAAATCCACATTGTAAAGTATGTTTGCCCACCTGTTCAGCTGCATGCAACAGATCCTGCATTTCCTTGAATTCAGACTGTTTAGAATGTGTGCTCATTTTTTGTTTTAATTGAGACATTAGGAATTGCTGATATTTCAGCATGTGAAACGACAATTTAATGCTCTCATAGCCAGAGTAGCTGAGGTGTATATCTTCTTTCTCCATCTATCTAGGGCTCTGGAATCCCTTTCAGAGGGCACAGGATTTTTAGCCATAGAAGCGTTAGCCCCTTTGGGACCCTGGGAAATTGTTTCTGGGTCAGCCACAGGGCTTTTATAAAGGAATTTGTGTGAGTCAGGTACTCTGTAGTACCTGTCTGGTTTGGCTGGAGCAGGATGTAGAGAGTCTGGATTTAGACTAGACTCCAGGTAAACATCATCCACAATGTCTAAAACTGGTGGGATAGCAAGTGGTCTGTGCTGGGGTAGTAAAAGGTACTCTCGGAGCCTTTTCTTAGAATCAAAGTAGTCCTGGCCTTCCCAGTGGAAATGTTCCCTCATGGTATGTAAAGTTTCCCCAAAGGAGTAGTCTTCAGGGGGAGATGCTGAGGGAACAGAGTCTTCAGCATCAGAGTCTTCATAAGGGGGAAAAGTGTAATCCTGTTCCTCAGAAGAATCTGAGGAAATTGAAACCTGGTCAGAGGAAGCATAATCCTCCTCGTCTTGGTGTTTTATCTGGAGGGGGATGGGAACCCCTGATTAGGGTAATCAAATCTTCAGCCATCTTAAGCATCTGTTTCTTATGCATGGGGCCTTGGACTGTAGACTGATGTACAGCCTTTTTTGGTTTTAATGGAGTTTTAAGCTTAGCATAAGATTTAATGGGGAGTGTAGTCGGTCTGAAGACACCTTCTGCAACCGGGGGTGTTTCTACTGCACCAGGATCTCCTTCTGCTCCGGTGTCGGAAGGGCCTAATGAAGATGGCTGCGACGGCCTAGTACACTCCACCTGAGAATCCGCAGCTGTCTGGGGTTCCAATTCTGCGGTCATCAGGGGCTGCGTAGGCGCCTCACTGAAAACCGGAGAACAAGCGACAGGCCCAGCAGAGGCCTTGGAGTCTGGCTTGTTCCTAGGCTGCCTGTCCTTATCCTTGCGTTTTTTATGCATGCCGGTCGTCGGCTGCTCCGACGGCATGATATAATTAAATTTCCTACCAAAGTAATGTTGTGCGAAGTCAAAACGGCGTTTGATAGTTCGTTTATTAAACCTAGCACAAAACCGACAACCTGTGACGTCGTGGTCTGGGCCTAGGCAAGGAATACAATAAGAATGGAAATCCTTATGAGGTATTTGCTTCCCACAAGAAATGCAATTGTTAACTTTTTCTGACATCGGACTGAGGCAAGAAAAGGTTCCCCAACAGGGTACTTAGCTTTATTGAAGACTTCAGACTGAAATTCAATTCGAAAATCTCAGGTGTCGGCCAACCGGCACTTGCGAACTGCTTCTGCTTTGGGTATCGCGGCAAGAAAGACTGAAGAAAATGGCGTCGGATGTCTTTTATATACCCCTGGTGCACTGATGTCAGGGAAGAAGCGACAGCAACCGACGCCGGACCAAGACTTTGGAACTCAGGCCAACTGCGGGACCGCCTGATGGCAGGATAACCCAAGTGTGATGACTGCAGCAGGGTAACACGATGAACAACTATGAAGAGCATGTCAGTTACTCTCCTGGAGAGTTTCTTCCACTTGTACACAAGTGAAAGCAGTCCAGCAGCTCTCTACTCTTTCTAGCAGACCAGAGCTAGAAGCTCACAAGGCACTGCAGGCCAAAGCCAGGTGACATTAGGTGCCCGTCTTCCACTGCAAAAAGAAAAACCTAACCAGGCCCCTAGAAGAGTTCACAAGTCAAATAAGGTAGTAACATCCACATTCACTCCACTACGGCCTGGGAAAGTTCACGTGAATCCATACAGAAGCATGGGGGCATGGAGTAACCAAAAGCATGGATCCACCCCAGGGGGAAGGGAATCTGGTAATGGCATATATCAGTAGCAGTGGGTCCACAAATGAAGCCTTTCACTGTTAAGCTCTAGGACATGGCAACCCTGAAATCCTCAGTAGTATCATCACCCTAGGGAGACGAGACTAAACCTATAGTGCACAAGAGATCCACTGGCCCAGAAGCATTAACCAGCATGCCCTGCATATCGTCTTCTTCCTCTAAGATGAGTAAAAACTCATCCACTGTGGAAGCAGAACAGCAGTAGAGACTGAAGGCCCTGCCTGAAAAGACGGCACTTAAGAAGAAAGAATCCAGCAGCAGCACGCTGATACAGTTGTCCTTTCAAGGCTGACAAATGTAGTCAGGTTCACAGATGGAGAAATAGGGTTATCCTGCAAGTAATCACAGCTGGTCAAGCTCGTACCTCCTCAATCTTATTTCCCTAAAGTTACCACTCCCAGAACATATTTTCTTTATATCACATGACTTCAGGATTATAGTTTGCACAGCTATTGTCTACATCTTTTAAGATGTTTCTCTTTTTACTAATTGTAGGAGTAGCATATTTAAGAAAGAGAGCTGAGGGGGTGCAGTCTCCCACAATGGGGAACAAGTTGACTTGTGCTTCTAGCAGAAAAAACTGATAACTGCTAAGGTTTTTCTCAACCATTTTAAATCAATGATTTTTTTTTCTGCAGGTCTGGAGTCAAAAATTCCTAATGGATCCATTAACATAAACGTACACCCCTCCACCCCAGCCAGAGCAATGGAATGCAGACAACCCCAAACACAGGGTTGTCTCATCATGGTACGTCCAAGGTGAAAGCAGTATCTTCCTTGATCTCAGACTCATGGTGGATCTCTAACATAACCAGGATCATCTCCATTATGAGACCCTGAAAACTGTAGAAGAAGGAAGCAAATCTGAGGGCCCTAAGCCCCAGCGCAGCTGAACATCACACCATCATATCAGTCTGCCCTGTTACACTCACAGACTACTCTGTTTGCCAACTGCAAAAGGGAAGAAATGTGGGATCATGGAATGTTGAGTTGCTCCTGTGACTAAACAGAATTCGGCCTTAAGATGGGAAAGTTAAGATCGAACTCCAAACTGCCACAGGACATTACTAGGCATCAACCATTCTGCTGAGGGGCAGCAGGGGTACTGTAAGGGTGTCTAGAGGTTTAAGGGACATCATCAACAAAAAATGATTTCATGGGAGTGATGCATTGTAGATGGGCAGAACACAACCCTATCAGCTCCCAGCCTTAGTAGAGCCAAGTGCCCCTGCAAAACATATTTTTTTTTAACGGAGGGACCTTCCCTAGAAGATCTACAGAAGCTTCATCCACTCAAACAAAAACTCACATATACACACACACCTGACTTCTGAAGGGGCAAGACAGGGAAGCAGTCATGCAACACCTGATATCAAGGCTTAGACATTGCTACAAATCATGGATCATGAGAATGTGATTCAAAAACTGGGGAGTTGGGTCTGAAGCCTGTGAGGAGAGCCATGCACGTCAAGGGTGAAAAATCTGCTCCATGCTAGGCACTGGCATCAAACCACAATTCCTACATGTCTGTAATTTAATATTTCGCCAAGATCTGAACATGTGTCACACCTTTCTTGCCTGTGCAGTGGACCGGTGCACATACTTACTCAACTCCTCCTCCTCTACTCGTACAAAAGCAAGGACCAAGATTCAAACTATAGCAGAAGAAAAAGAACTGATGCTTGTAAGTGATAAATATGCTTATGTGATTGTGTATGATATGTTATCAATAATTAAATTTGCACATCTGTCCCTAAGCATGCAATTGTTAGAAACAATATGTCAAACGATGATGGGTGAAGAGGAAAAATACAACCAAAGAACCCATCATGAAAGGCCTTTGATTTTTGGTCTCTAGATCCCAGAAATCCCATTCTCAAGAGGATACTGAGGAAGCCAGAGAGATTTCCTAATCCCTAGCTATAGCACTGGGTGGCCCGTGCTCACCTAATATGTCGAACAATAAAAAAAATGACAGTTAATCCCTGGCTGGTAAACATTCAAGGCAGTACAGACAGGAGGTGATGCCTGTCCTAAGCAGCCTGTGTAGAACCTGGCCCTTCCATCATACCATCCTGCCTTAAAATGCCCTCCCACTAATGAATGCTCAG
>NC_056725.1:299366492-299451492 GCF_019279795.1 Protopterus annectens | reverse complement strand
TGCTGATGATCATTATAACTGATTACAGTACCTGCGTAATATCCCAGTTCATTTGAGCATCTCCAAGGATTTTTGAACGATTTACAAAAGGTCGTACTGGCTTTCCATCAGGGTATTCAGAGGTTTTTATCTTCTTTAAAGGAGGTTCACATGTGAAATCACTACCCATTTCTTCTTTTATGACTGCAACTCCAAACTGCTGAAAATTTAAGGAAGGCTGCTGAAGACTTGAACAAGGCAGATCACTGCACATAAAGCTCTCTGTTTCTGCTTTTATGTTCGTTTCTGTTTTTATGGCATTATTACATTTTTTTCCACTCGTGTTTTTTCTTGGTTTGGCCACCTTTGGACTTGATTTTTCTCGTTTAATTTTTGGTGCAGATTTTATAACTTCTCGTTTAACTTTGGGTGCACGTTTCACATCTTTCGTTGATTCTTCTGTGCAAACAGAATCTTCCATGCCAACCATGTCTGTCAGCTATGTAGCATAGCAAAAAAAAAAAACATTAAATCAGACATCACCTTTCAATCTCAAAGACAATACCATTTCCGTTACTGCAACAAGCAAGAAAAGATGAAAAGGCGATAAACAATATATAGTTACTTGCCATTGCAAAGACAGTTTCACATTATCTAATATTAAAATTATATCACATATTACATGAATACAGAAATGATGAGGAATGTTTTGAGCAGCAACTGAAAAGCACTGTTGTGTTAGGAATAATTTTAAATTTTCAGATAGGACCACTGCTGCAGTACCAATTACTTCTTGGAACTTCTACCATAGTTAAGGCCTGACTTCTAGAACTCTGCACCCTTCACCCCCCTGGACAGGTGGACACTCTCTCACCTGGGCATCAGCACATCGGAAGTATCATGACTACCTGCTTTTCTAAAACATAACCAAGATTCCCTTATGGTAAAGGCTGAAGGCACTTTCTTAGAAGGCCTTGTTTGAAGCATTGTTTTTACAGGTAAGATGGAATGGAATGGAGATTCGCAGGGCAGGTATGCTGAATTGGTGGAAAAAGAATTAGCAGCATCATAGGCACACTTTAAAATATGCTCAGTCAGATGAAAAACAGCTGTCACATTAGCATTCAATGAATTTTTACCTCAGAAGTAGTAGGGTTAGCCATTAACTTCTGCATATTCTCAAAGGATAACAACAAAAACTTTAGCATACAAGTTTCAAAGTTTAAAATTCTGAAATTAAAGTAAAGTACTGAAAGATTTATTTATTTATATTTGTTGACTGGGAGTGTCCGACTGGACATAGGTCCATTTTCAGCGGAGGCCCAGGGAGAAAAGCTCCACAGTTAAAATAGACAGTAGCTACATTGGATTACATAGCGATTAACAATTTACATAGCAATTACTTACAACATATTTACAGATGAAGAACATAGTACATCAGTAGACAACTAGATTCTTTATCTGTGAAGTACATAACAGACATTAACAAAAGGTTAAAATAAGAAGTTCCTGCTGTATAAGTACTAGGCTTATGAGCATCTGAGCTTGCTATAATCAAGGTAGTTAGTGGAGTAGAAAGAAAGGTAGTGGTTGGATGGGGTGGGTGATATTAGAGTGGGAGTTGCAAGGGCATAGCCAGCATGTTTTTAGGTGCACTTTTAGTAAAGTTTTGAAGTGGGTGCATGATGGTATGGAGGTAATTGTGGGTGGGAGGGAGTTCCATAATTTGGCTATGGTGCAAGAGAATAGTGCTTCACCAGCAGAGTTATTGGCTTTAGTGATCTGCAAGTGATTTTTGTTGCTGGATCTTAGTGGTCTGGTGGTGCGATAGGGTTGGAGTAGATTCTGGAGGGATGGGACATTTAGTGGATGGTTTACTAGTTTGTGGGCGAGTGAGAGTTGATACCATTGAAGGAGGTGAGGGAGTTCAAGCCAGCCCAGTTCAGCAAGTGAGAGACAGTAGTGACTACGGTAGGATGCCCCTGTGGCGAATTTGGCAATTATGTTGTAGCAGGTCTCTAGCTTGTTTAGATCACATTGCCTTAGGTTGGTATATATTGGAGAGGCATAAAGTAGGGTGGAGATAAGGTGGGAATTTGCTATTGAAATCTTTGCTGCTTTGGTGAGAAGATGCTTATTTCTGTATAACGCTCCTAGTTTTTTGTGGACTTTTTTTATGGTCATGGATATGTGAATGTCAAATTTTAGTTTATTGTTTATTTCCACTCCTAGCAATTTGGTGTGTTCAGTTGGGTATATAGTGGTGTTGCCTTTTGCTGTGATGTTCAAGTGAGAGTTGTTTTGAGTATGTTTGGTGGGTTGGAAGATGAGTAGTTTAGTTTTGTTTGGGTTGAGTATTAATTGGGCATTGGATAACCAAGTTTCAACAGAGGAAAAGGCTTCCTGTGTGACTTTTTGCAGTTTGGGTAGGGACTGGGCTGAGCAGATGATGGTCGAGTCATCTGCGTATTGTATGAGTGTGCCATGTGTGGTGGCAGAGGCTAGATTATTTGTGAAAACAGAGAAGAGTAGGGGTCCAAGGATGGATCCTTGGGGAACCCCTATGGAGACAGGTAGTTGGGGAGATATGTCATTCTGCCATAAAACGACTGTTGGCGGTCAGACAGGTAACTCTGAAACCAGTTGGTGACTGATTGTGAGAAGGATAGGTTATTGAGGACAGAGATAAGTTGTTTGTGTGGGACCATGTCAAATGCTTTAGATAGGTCTAGGAAAGTAGCAGAGGAGAGATAGCCATTGTTTTTATGCTGAAGGATAGTGTTAGTAAAGGAGAGTAAGGCAGTGGTGGTGCTATGGTTTGGTCGGAAACCATGCTAAGTATTGGAAAGGAGGTTGTTAGTAAGGAGGTAGTCTGAGACCTGAGAGTGTATGCATCTCTCTAGTATTTTGGAGAGTGGAGAGAGAATAGCTATGGGGTGGTAATTGGTTAGTTCTGTGGTGGGTCCGCCTTTGTGGAGGGGAATTATATGTGATACTTTCCATAGTGTGGGAACATAACTTTCTGACAGAGATCGGTTAATCAAGATGGATACTGGGTAGGCCAGAGCATCAGCTGCGATTTGTAGGTATTCACTTGGGAGGTTGTCTGCTGCTAATTTGGTGGGTTTAAGTTTAGTTAAGAGTTTTTTATGTTGGAGGTAGGTACAGGAGAAAAAGAGAAGGCAGTGGGGAGATTAGTAGTTGAAGGTGTGGGTTGGAGGGGAGGGGGTTGTGTTGTTTAGCTAGTGGTAGTATGGTTTGTGTGAAGTGTGTGTTGAATGAGGTAGCAATATTTTCTGAGGAGTGAGGGATGTTAGGAGGAGGGGTACTGACTTTACCTGAGTGGAGGATGGAGTTTATGGAGGACCAGAATTGTTTGGGGCTGTGTTCGGAGGAGTCTAGGGCAGACTGGTAGTATTGGAATTTGTCCTGTTTTATTAGCTTTTTGACTCTATTGTGTAGTTCTAGGAATTCCTGTCTAGTTGAGGGGGTCTTGGTTTTGCGCCAGTGCTCCCAGGCTTTATCCCTGTTTTTCATTTCTGACTTAGTGGTTTTCTGTAGCCATGGGGAGGGTTGTGCTTTGATTCTGTAAAGTGTTATGGGGGCATGGTAATTAAGGATGCTCAGGAAGGTATTATTAAAAAATTCAACTCCGTCATCAAGACTGAGATACTTTAAAGGATTCCAGTTACATTCTTTGAGGGATGAGATGAATGTGAGTGGGTTAAAGTTTATTTTTTTACGTATCTGATGGTAGACGACAGGTTTAGCTTGGTATAGGTATTTTTCAGTAGGAATGTTGGGGAGTGATCACTGAGGCTATCTGATAAGCAGCCTGTTATATATGACTGGGGGCTCTTACTGACTAGTATCCAATCCAGGGTAGTGTGCTTGCTGGAGTTTTTATTTATCCTGGTTTGCGACTGGACTAGTTGGGTGAAGCCATGAAGGTTTACATGATGGGTTGGATGGTTGCCAGAACAGGATTGCCAGTCAATATTGAAATCACCTAAAATGATAGTTTCTTGGGGGAGATGGTGGGTAGACCAGCTGAGGAGGTTTTCTAGTGGAGGGATGTTTTGGCCAGGTGGGAAGTAGCATCCAATTATGTTGATGGTTTTGTTTTGGTTTATTTTGTAGTTGGTATATATTATTTCTTCATTGCCTATTTGTGGAGCTGATGATTTTAAGATCTGGATGTTTAGATGCTGTTTAAAGATTATAGCTACACCGCCTCCTTTCTTGTTTAGCCGGTCTATTCTTAGTATGCCATAACGTGTAGGGAGTATTTGTTCACTGGTAATGTGAGGTTTTAGCCAGGTTTCTGTCAGGATGACTATATCTGGGGAGTACAAGTCTATGGTGGCATGGAGTTCATGGACTTTGTTGGATATACTTCTAATATTTAGGCTTAGTAGAAGAAAGTCATTTGGCTTTCTATTGTCTGTAATATGGGAGAAGTTGTGGTTTCTATTCTGATTATGAGGATTGGGGTTGGAGACGGTAGGGCCAGGGTTGGGGTGGATATCTCCACTTAGGGCTAGTTTTGATATGCATGAGGTTATTAGTTTTCTCAGTTTTTGAATGTGTTTGTTTATAAGGGAAACTTTATGATTGTGCTCTTTGGGTATTAGGTATGGTGGGAGGGTTACTATGTTAAGTTGTAGGGATGCTTTATGTTTGAGTAATATACTTGGTAGAATATGTAGAGGGTGCATAGGGATGGTTCTCGAGTTGGTGGGAGGGGAGTTGAGTGAGGGTGAGACATGAGTGATGGTGTGAGTAGTAGTACCGTGGTAGTGGTTGAGTGCAGGAATGATAGAGCTTTGGTAGGATGTAAGATATGCAAGGAGAGTGCATGAAGTGAGCATAGGTAAGGTATGCTTGTACATGTTAGTTGAGGAGGTGTGATAGTAGTGGGAAGATGGAGGAGGTAGTGTTGGGTTAGTGCTGTGGTTGGCTACTGGAAAGATGGGAGGGGTTTGTGAGTGTAATAAAGGTGGGACCACTGGGGGCGGGAGAGAATAGGGGGCAGGGTGGGGAATACATTTTTCCCCAATTTATCCACTGCTTTCCCATCCTTGTCAGGCAAAATGGGGTTAGTAATCACAATCTGTTTAACAGAATCAGATCTGGAATGACAAATAACTGCTGGATCAGCTTTAGGATTAGAAATAGGTACTTGGGCAGGAGACTATCCCATCAGAGTAAGGTAGAAACAATGGGAAAACATTTTCTAAGGCAGGGAAGACAGGAGGGACAGCCGTAGCTTTTGACATCTCTAACTGTAATAGCTCCTAATATATTTTTTGAGCTACAGAACTTCATACTGGTCCCAGTGAAAAACCACCTTCATCTTAGATAGACTAACAGAAAAAGAAATCTCTTCAGCAGAGTTAGGAAATACCTTCCTCCAAATCAGAATATTCTGATTAATAAGAATTTCCTAAACTACAACCATCCCCATGCAGTGTACATTCTTCTGACTGATATGCCCTGCCAGAAGGGGGAATGGATTTGTTTCCCTTTCCTTACCTGAAGAATGAGAGGGCAAAGAAAAAGCATTAATAAGTTCCTTGGCAAATCCCAGTAAATTATCCCTATCTACAGAATGCTGAAAGTTTTTATCACTAGCCACACTCACCCTCATAGTAGGCACAATGGTCCTCTCCCCTATTCTAACCAAGTGCAGACCTTTCACTTGACTCTTCCCCTGACACTGGCAAAAATTTTACTCCCCTGCTCACCAAGGGCATCCCTACAACCAGAGTATGTGGCCATTACCCAGTTTTGCTGACTAAAAAAGCTACACCAAGAGGACTAGGGAGAAAAAGATGGGCAGTCTTAGGAACAAGTGGCCATAGTAGTCACCTGTAGCAGCAGATGAGACAGAATACGAGCTGACCTGACACCAAAAGACCCTTTTACAACAGTCTTCTTTTTGTGTTCAGGGAAAAGGACTACCACAAAGACTGGAGGTTGCTTCATTAGCACACCAAAGACATGTCAAAAGTGGGGAAAAACATCAGGATGAGTCAGTAAAGTGCACAGCAAAGAACAGGTGGCACTGATGTAAGTAGACCACTCAGTTCCCCACAAGCACGTTATCCTGCACAAAACACACACAACTTACAAATCCAAGTAAAATTTGAGTCAAAAGAAAAACCTTTCTTCACAAAAGGTTCACACAAGCATACAAAAGTTCCTTAAAAATTAATGACAGGCCCTAATTATTTCAGTTTCCTAGCTACACACATCATTTGGCAGAAAAAAAAAATTTCCTCAAAATCAAATATACCGAAAGGCTTTCCCAACTGGGAACTTATCTACCCAGCTCTGGAAGATCAGTAGCCAACAGAGATCTCCACGGAACCTGATGAAGTAGTGCTCTCTTTGGTAGCAAAAAAAGCTCAGAAGCGCAGAAGCTTTTAGTTCCAACTGTCGTGAAACGGATCTCTGCTCAAGCTCCTGACAGTTGGAGCACATGGAAGTGCCCTTAGCTTTGGAAAGCCAACCAGCTGCAGTGGGGTATAACCCATATAGCATGAGCTACTACTGCAACAGTGATCTATGATTGAACATTTATCATTACTACAACAGTAAACAATACAATGAACACCTACTGTTCCTGTAAAGTCCATTAAAGGATGTTAGTCAGTCCAGCCACTGAAAGGGCTGCTGCCCAAGCTCCAGGGATCCTACTTCTGGCCAGACCTTTGTTCATCCTGGCCCACGTAGGCAGAAGCTTTTAGAGTCAGCACCTTTTCTGACATTACAGGAGTCAGAGATTACATACTGCTACTTACTGCCATAGTAACACATTCAATGGCATATTCTCCATGTTTATTACAATATAAAAACAGGGTGAACAGCAGTAAAGTTCTTCATTCAACCTTCCCAAATCACTATCCAGTAAAAGCTCTTAGCAGACAATTCAAAGGGTACATGACTGTACAGGAATGTATAGTTTTATAAGAATTTACCTTTACTTACTTATTTATGTATGCATGTATATTTAACAGGGAAGGATACTGGTTCAAACTAACCAAATTCAGGAAAAGATCATTTTTTTTTTTGTTCGTTTGTTTTTTTTTACAGACAAGCAATCATGCATGGCATACATAAGTAGATGGAAGCATATGTAAATACAAAATTTAAACAATTCCAGATAAATGGTTATTACAAGAAAGACTACACACACAGGACTTGTTACACATATGTTAGGACTGAACTAAAGGGTTTTCTTGAAACTTCAGTGTGTAAAATGTCACCCCAGTTTCCAGTAAAGCTCATATGCAGCAGTAAGAATTGTTGTCCCATTCTTTAACTAGGGGAGATTTATACTTTTACTAAATAGCTCTAATTGTGGTGCTGCGGTAGCGTTATCACCTCACAGTAAGATGTTGTCCTGTTCGACTCTCAGCTAGAGCGTTTTCTGTGTGAAGACATGCGTGAATGGGCGTATCTTCGTTGAAGCTTGTGCGTCAGGGCCGGCAACTCGGTACGTAAAAATCTACTGCCAATCATTAGCGGACCGGAGTTCCGCTGTGGCGACCCCTAACTGGGAAAAGCCGAAAGACACAACAAAGTACAGATGTGTACACTTACCATAAATGTAGATGTTCGAGTGTCTTCACTGTTGCAGTCATCACTGTAGGGTTCTTCCTGCCGGCAGGCAGACCTCGGTCGGCCAGAATCCCAAAGTCTGGGTCTGGCGTCGGCTGTGCAGTCATCCTCCCTGACGTCAGAGTGCCAGGGGTACAAAGCTCCCAGCCGACGCCATGTTCTCCAGTTTTTCTTGCCCCAGATGTCAGGTGCCCAAAAGTAAAGGCTAAAAGTAAGATACAACAAACCCCATACCCTGTAGCAAATACACCTCAGAAGAAGGGTGAAGCAGGGAACCACACTAATGAAAGAATAAGAGGGGACAGGGGGGTGGGTAACCCAGACTGCAACAGTGAAGACACTCGAGCATCTACATTTATGGTAAGTGTACACAACTGTACTATGTTCATCGTGTTTCACTGTTGCAGTCATCACTGTAGGGTTGAATCCCAAAGCTGAGATAAAGGGTGGAGGTTATTGAGTAGAAGGGGCGGCTAGAAGGCCTTGCAAGACTGCAGAAGCAAAGCCTGCCCTGGATTTAGAATAAAGAGGTAGATTATAGTGCTTAGAGAAAGTATGCACTGAACTCCAAGTTGCAGCTTCCAAAATATCTTTGGTAGGTACTCCCCTGAGAAAAGCAGCAGAAGTAGCAGCAGCTCTGGTGGAGTGAGTCCTAATTTTACCTGGGATTTGTTTTCCATGATGAGAGTAACAAAATCTGATTCCATGAGCAATCAATTTAGAAATGGTCTGTTTTGAAATAGCCTTGCCTTGGGAATTTGCTGCATAAGAAACAAACAGTTGTTCTGTTTTTCTGATATCCTTGGTTCTGTCCAGGTAAAAACTAAGCTGCCTGTGCACGTCCAAAGAATGCAAGATCATCTCCCCCTTATTTTGTGGATTGGAGAAAAAAGTTGTCAGGTGAATACTTTGGTTTAAAGCCACTTTAGAAACCACTTTATGCATGAAGGTAGGGTTAGTCCTTAATGAAACCCTGTCTTGATGAAAAATAATGTAAGGTTCCACAGCCATGAGTGCTTGTAACTCCGAGACTCTCCTGGCTGAAGTCAAAGCCAGAAGGATAGCGGTCTTCCATGATAAATACTTTATATCAGACGTGGCAGCAGGCTCAAAAGGAGGCAGAGTAAGTTTTTCCAGAACATAGTTGAGGTCCCAAGCAGGTATGGGTGGTGGTCCTAGGGGGCCTTAAATTCTTTGCTCCTCTGAGATATTGTTTCAGAAGTGGATGTGAAAAAATTGGAGGATCTGTATTGTAATGTGCAGAGATAGCGGAGGCATGTATTTTTATGGAGGAAAAGGATAAACCCTTATGTAACATGTCTGTCAGGTAATGTAAAATCAATGGAATATTTGGAATGAGAGGATCTGAGTCCTGAGCATACATCCAGGTGCAAAATCTCTTCCATTTACCTTCATAAGATTTTCTAGTGCTAGGCCGTCTGGCTTCTAAGATAACATCCATGACCTGTTTGGAAAGGGTAGGATTAATCATAGACCCTGAATACGCCAGGCTGCCAGGCTGAGAGTTTTGATATGAGAGTGCAGAACCTGGCCCTGGTGTTGGGACAAAAGATTTGGAATCTGAGGTAGAATCCAAGGAGGCTCCTGGGATAGATTCATCAGTGTTGAGTACCAAAATTGTCGAGGCCAATTTGGGGCCAGTAAAATCATCTTGGGTTTGTCCTGTTTTATCTTTAATAACACCCGTGGAAGAAGAGGTAGAGGAGGAAAGGCATACCCCGAGAGGTTCCTCCAACTGAATGAAAGAGCATCCACTTTCCATGCTAGTTTGTGATATGTCCTTGTGCAAAAATCTGGGCAGCCCAAGGCTTCTGTAATCATCTTGAATATTTGGGTGCCTAGCATCCATTCGTGTGGGTCTGACAGGTTCCTGCTCAGGCTGTCTGCCAGAGTATTTTGTTTCCCTGGCAGGAACTGAGCTTGAAGGTCCACTTTGCAAGCTAGTGCTGTGTTCCATAGAGCCATGGCTAGTCTGCAAAGGGGGTAGGAGTGTGAACCCCCTTGCTTGTTTATGTACCACATAACTGTGGTGTTGTCTGTCCGTATCAGTAGTTGCCCTGGCTGTAGAAGATCCCTGAAAGCCAAGAGGGCATTCTGCACAGCTAACATCTCTTTTAAATTGATATGTAGATGCTTCTGATCCTCTGTCCAAAAACCTTGCAGGCCTTTCCCCTGCAAGTGGGCTCCCCATGCGTAATCCGAGACGTCCGTGGTTAACGCTTGGTAGGCTGGAGGTAGACTGAAGGCTTTCCCTTTGTTTTGAAGACATGCCATGGCCCACCAATGGAATTCCTTTTGCAGGCAAGGCAAGACAGCAATCTCTGTGTCTAGACTGTGACAATGCTGGGACCATACGCTTTTTAGGTACCATTGTATCTTTCTCATATGCAGTCTTGCATATGGTACGAGAAGGATGCAGGAGGCCATGTAACCCAAAGCCTGCAGGAATTTCCTTGCAGTTAGCTGAGACATTAACGCCAGGGTTTTGAAAGTTGAAGCCAGCTGTTGTTGTTTTTCGGATGTCAGGAATGCCATCTGGGTTGTTGTGTTTAAAAGAGCACCCAGGAAAGTTATCTGTTGTGTGGGTGTCAAATGTGACTTTATGTTCACAGTGAATCCCAGGTACTTGAGTAGATTTTGAACAAATTCCAGGTGCTGGAGTAAGACATCCTTGCTGTCTGCTTGAATACGGCAGTCATCCAGATAAGGGTAAATTTGAATTCCCTTGAGTCTGCAATAAGCTACTACTGGTGCCAGGCACTTGGTGAAGACCCTGGGTGCAGTAGACAAGCCAAAGGGCAGCGCAGAGAATTGGTAATGTTTCGAGCCTGCCATGAACCTGAGGTATCTTCTGCACTCCTGTCTGATAGGAATGTGTAGGTAAGCCTCCTTTAAATCCAATGTCACCATCCATGCATTTTTGCTCAACATTGGCAGGAGCTGCTGCAGAGTAAGCATCTTGAACTTTGGGATCTCCAGGAAAGTATTTAAGACTGACAGATCCAGGATGGGTCTCCAAGAATTTTGTTTTCTGGGAACTAGAAAGAGTCTTGAGTAGAAACCTTACCCTGTCTCTGATTGTGGAACCAGTTCTATGGCCCTCATAGCCATGAGGGATCCCACCTGGTTTAATGCCTCTGCCCATTGGTTTTTTTGAAGGTCTGGCCATCCGTTTAGCGCTGGCAAGGTATGAAAGTGGAATTTGTAACCTCTTGAAACTACATCCAGAACCCACTTGTCTTGGGTTATGTAAGTCCAATTTCGGTGAAAAAGAGAGAGTTTTCCTCCTAGAGGGGCTTCCAGGAGAGAGGTTCCTAGAGCCATGCAGGGGGAGTCATTGAGCCTGTTTCCTATACGATTGAGGTCTGTCCTCTCCACCCCTGGGGGTGGAAGCACTCCACTGTCTAGGTCTATAAGAATTCTGTTCTTGGGCCCTTCCTCTGGGGCGCCTATATCTACCCCTCTGAGGCCTGTCCGAGCTGGGAAAGGACCAATTTTTAGTTGGCCAATTTCTGCTAAATCTTGGGGGCGGAACTTGTAAGAAATCCTTAACCGTTTGCATGGATTTTGCCTTATCCTCCATTTTCTTTATCACCTCTTCAGCCTTAGACCCAAACAAAACATTATGTTGAACAGGAGCATCCAGTAACTTTGCTTTCACTTGATCAGGCAAATTTTGTTCCTTTAACCAAGCATGCCTTCTAATGTCCGTGCCAGTGGCAGCCGCCCTGCAAGAGGCCTCCAAAGCATCAAAACCACAGTGTAAGGTACGTTTCCCCACCTGCTCAGTAGCATGCATCAAATCATGTAATTCCTTATTATCTGCACATGCAGAAATGGTACCTAGCTTTTGTTTCATAACAGACAGAAGAAATTGCTGATATTTTAGCATATGAAATTGACAATTTAAAGCCCTAATGGATAAAGTAGCAGAAGTGTACACTTTTTTGCCCCATCTCTCCAAAGCTCTAGAATCCTTATCTGACGGAATAGGGTTCTTAGCAGTGGTGGCCTTAACACCCTTAGGACCCTGAGAAATGGTTTCTGGATCAGCAGTAGGAATTTTATAAAGAAACTGGTGGGAGTCAGGGACTCTGTAATATCTATCAGGCTTTGCAGGGGCTGGAGGAAAGGAGTCAGGAGTTAAATTATCCTCAGAAAAGACATCATCCACAATATCCAAAATAGGAGGAATTGCCAGGGGTCTGTGTTGGGGAAGAAGGAAATCCCTAAGCCTTCTCTTAGATTCAGAGTACTCCTGTCCTTCCCAGTGAAGATGTTCCCTCATGTCATGTAAAGTTTCGCCAAAAGAAAAATCCTCTGGGGGAGAAGCTGAAGGAATGGATTCCTTAGCATCAGAATCCTCATAAGGAGGGAAAGTATAATCCTGTTCAGAGGAAGACACTGAAGAGATAGATGCCTGATCAGAGGGTTCATAGTCCAAATTCTTGTCTTGGCCTTTTGTCTGGAGGGGGATGTGAACCCCTAATCATAGTTAGTAAGTCCTCCGCCATTTTAAGCATTTGTTTTTGAGATTTAGGTCCCGGATCAGAAGAGGCCTGGGCTTGAGTCTTCGTTTTAGAAGGAGTCTTTGCCTTTGCCTTTATCTGAAGCTGCATAGGCCTGAAAACCCCCTCAGAAGCCGGTACCTGCACAGCGGCTCCGGACCCATCCGAGGGAGCATTATCCGAAGGCCCTGCACCTGGAGTACTCAAAGACCTAGTTGGCTCCTCATGGGAGTCCGTTTCGGCAAGCGGTTCTGTTATAGCCGACAACAGGGGCTGCGAAAGTGCCTCACTGATGACGGCTGAACCTGCAGCTGGCTCTGCTTGTAAACGGTCGTCTGATTTGGACCTTGGAGGCCTGTCCTTATCCTTGCGCCTTTTGTGAACTCCGGTAGTTGGAAGCGTGTCCGACGACATATTGTAATTAAATCGCCTGCCAAAGTAATGAAAAGCAAAATCGCATCTCCGCTTAATAGTACGTTGATTAAATCTAGCACAAAACAGACAACTAGCTACGTCGTGGTCAGGGCCTAGACAAGGAATACAGTAAGAGTGGAAATCCTTATGAGGTATTTGCTTCCCACATGAAATACAATTATTACCTTTTTCTGACATCGGACTGGAGCAAGAAAAAAGTTTCCCCAACGGGGTACTTAGCTTTGAGAAGAAGAAGAAAGTCTTCGGAATGAAGCACCAAAAATATCAGGAGTCAGCCGACCGGCACTTGCGAACTGCTTCCACCGCATGGCAAGAAAGACTGGAGAACATGGCGTCGGCTGGGAACTTTGTACCCCTGGTGCTCTGACATCAGGAAGGATGACTGCACAGCCGACGCCAGACCCAGACTTTGGGATTCTGGCCAACCGAGGGCTGCCTGCCGGCAGGAAGAACCCTACAGTGATGACTGCAACAGTGAAACACGATGAACATCTAAATAGCTCTAATTGTCAGTTATTAATTCAGTTCTCTCTCAAAAAAAGCTCAAAACAAATTAGAAGTTATGTACCTACCATAACGTTCCATGTTAGTTGTCTTCTCTCGCCTTCTTTCTTGCTGGATGGGTTCGGAGCCGATCCTCGGCTCCGACTCGGCACTTGGTTTAGCTCGAGAACTCCTTTTACCAGCTCGAGGCAACCCTATATCCCATGATGCAAGGCGGAACTACCTCAGATCTCGTTTGGCAGCTAACTAACCTTGCTAAAGACTATCCTAACAGAAAACAGGAACAATGGTTCCTAAAAGAAATCCTCCTAACAACGTACCGGAGGAAACAAACTAACAGGAACTCTTCAAGATCTGTCCAGCCCAGGGGGAAGGAGGGAGGGACGCAAGAAAGAAGGCGAGAGAAGACAACTAACATGGAACGTTATGGTAGGTACATAACGTCTAAATGTTAAGTTGTCAATCTCGCCTTCATTCTTGCTGGATGGGACCGCGTCCCTAGCACCTGTATCCCGGGTGGCTCAATGGAACAGACTCTTGAGAACTGTGGAACCAAAACTGGCCCTATCTCTAGAGGCCAAGTCCAACTTGTAATGAGAGACAAAGGTATGAGGTGTGGCCCAAGTAGCTGCTGCACAAATGGTATCAATGGGTAGTCTATCCTGAAAGGCTGCAGAAGTGGATAGACTCCTGGTTGAGTGTGCTTTTGGCTTAGAAGATAGCCGTTTGCCCCTGAGGGAGTACACATAGGAAATAGTGGAAGTCAACCATCTGGATAAGGTCACTTTAGATACTGGAAGACCTATCCTGTTTTCTGCATAGGAGACAAATAGTTGGTCCGATTTTCTGAATTGTTTAGTTCTATGCAAATAGTACCTGAGCTGACGATGGACATCCAAAAAATGCAGTTTTTGTTCAGCTCTGTCGGAATAGTTTGGGAAAAAGACTGGTAGATCTATAGATTGGTTAATGTTGGTTTGAGATACGACTTTGGGAAGAAAGGAAGGGTTAGTTCTTAATGATACCCTGTCCTTATGAAAACCAAATAAGGGAACGGATGCAGAGAGCTTGAATCTCGGAAACCCTTCTTGCAGAAGTGACAGCCAGTAAAAATATAGTTTTCCAGGTCAATAACTTCAAAGAACATGAAGCAGACGGTTCGAAGGGAGGTAGTATCAAGGATGCCAACATTAAGTTTAGATCCCATTGCGGAGGAGGATGCTTTATAGGTGGTTTTAGGAGGAAAACTCCTCTAAGAAAGGCCTTGCATAACCTATGAGACATAATGTTATTGTCATGCAGGCCAACATGATACTTAGAAATAGCAGCCAGTTGTACTTTGACTGTAGATGACGAGGATCCTGAATGAAAAACCTCCGCCAGGAAATCTAAAACCGAATGTACAGGAGCAGTAAAGGGGTCAATATTTCTGGAATTCGCCCAAATAGAAAAACGTCGCCACTTGCTAGCATAAACAGTCCTAGTGGACGACTTCAAGGAAGAGACTAAAATGTCTCTGAGTCCGAAATCATCGGTAGCCAGGCTAGGGTAGGAAGTGGAGCAACCAAGCAGTGAGGTTGAGAGAATGAATGGCCCGGTGCTGCTGACCCGATTGGTGGATCAAGAGATCCGGAACTGGGTCCAGATGCCAGGGCTGCACCAGAAGGTGACGATGCAGAGACGGAAACCAAATTTGTTGAGGCCAATATGGGGCAATGAGGATCAATTTGGCTCTCAAAACGGTGGCTTTCTGAATGACTTGTGGAATCAAGGGAAAAGGAGGAAAAGCGTACAGAAGTCCCCGGGGCCAATCCTGGGTTAGAGAGTCTCTCAGAGGTTGGCCTGGAATGGGAAAGAGAGTGAAGAAATCGGGGCACTTGTTGTTTTGAGGAGTAGCGAAAAGATCGCAACAAGGAGTGCCCCACTTCAGAAAAATCTGATCCACTACAGATTGATTGAGAGACCACTCGTGAGGCATCAGAATGGATCTGCTCAGCCTGTCCGCTAATAGGTTGGACCTGCCGGGGATGTGCGTTGCTATCAGAAACCGCTGAGAAGAGATCGCCCACTGCCAAAGTCTGAGAGCTTCTCGACATAACGGATAGGACCTGGTCCCGCCCTGCTTGTTGATGTACCAGACTACGGACATGTTGTCCGTCTGTACTGCAATAGTCCCGTGGGAAGAAAGTCGTTGAGGGCTTGCAACGTTAAAAGCACTGCTCTCATCTCCAGGACATTTATGTGCAGATGGTATTCTATGGGTTGCCATGTCCCGTGGACCATCCTGCCCTGATAATGCCCCCCCACCCGATCAGAGAGGCATCCGTAGTGACTGTGGCAACTGGAGGAGGGGGAATAAAGGGTCGGCCCTGATGAAGAAGAGGGGAAGATATCCACCAGTTCAGATGAGCTCGGCACGACTGTGTTACCAAGATTTCGTGCCTCATCGGGAGACTGTGGTACGACCACTGCGTGAATAGCATCCACTGCAGAAGACGCATGTGGAAGCGAGCCAGTGGTAGAAGAACAATGGCCGCAGCCATAAGACCTAGAACCTTCAGTATAAATCTGGCTTTGATCTTGTTGCTTTGCAAAAGAAGCCGAACAAATTTTTGGATGTCCAGAATTCTTTGATCTGTTAGTCTGGCTAACATTTTGGCGGTGTTTAACTCTGCGCCTATAAAGGTGATAGATTGGCAAGGCAGCAGAGAAGATTTTTCGAAGTTTACTGAAATTCCCAAACTCCTGCAAAGCTGTAGAGTGTAGTCTCTGGACTGAAGAAGCTGACACTTGGTTGTGACGGAGAGGAGCCAGTCGTCCAAATAGGGAAACACCTGGAATCCTCGACATCTCAGATGAGCTGTGACCACTGCCATGCATTTGGTAAACACTCTGGGGGCTGAAGTGAGGCCAAAGGGCAGGGCTCTGAATTGGTAATGACTGGTCCCTAGCGAAGCGGAGAAACCTTCTGGAGCGTCTGTGCATCTTTATGTGATAGTACGCATCCTGAAGGTCTATAGAGCACATCCAGTTGTCCTTGCCCAGAAAGGGCAGAATGGACTGAAGCGTGACCATCCGGAATCTTGCCTTCTTGACAAATCTGTTCAGATTGCTCAGGTCTAATATTGGTCTCCAATCTCCCGTCCTTTTGGGGACCAAAAAGAATCTGAGTAGACGCCGGATCCTACCTGGTCTGCTGGCACAGTCTGGACGGCTCTTTTTTCTAGGAGCTTTGAAACCTCCTGTTCTGCCAAATCCCTTTGACCGGGTGAGATGTCTGGAAGGGATTGAAGAGGTACGGGAAACCTTTCGAAGGGGATTTTGTAACCCTCGGATATAATCGACTGTACCCACATCTCTTGAGATAGGGATTGCCAGGCTACTGGGAACAGCGAAATCCTTCCCCCGACTGCCTCCAAGGGTGGACAGTCGGGCAACACCTCAGGGATGCTGAAAGGGCTTCTCAGGAAGAGACTCCCTGTTGCCCTGGTTCTGAGGACCCCCCCCTGCCTCTAGGGCGGTGTCTATTATTGTTACCCCCTCTGCCTCTGGGGGTAAACTGACCACGTGTGTCCGGTGTAGCTCCTTGGGCTTTACGGAACCACATCTTCCCCCCCTTCTGACCCTTGGGGTATGGTCTAGAAGGAGTGGAAAACTGGACTCCAACGGCAGAAAGAGTTTTACCGTCCTGCTCACACCTGGTCAAGGTATCCTTCACCTGAGGTCCGAACAAAGCCGAACCATCAAAGGGGGTATTAGTGAAGGACGCCTTAAAGGGGTCCGCAAAATGACAAAGCCGCATCTAGGCTTGGCGTCTAAGAGCAACTCCTGTGCCTGCGGCCCTGCTCGCTCCATCGGCCGCATAGGATATGAGCCGCATGGAGGAGTTAGATATGGAATTCAGGATAGCGAGCTGCGAGGCAATCTTTTCCTGAGCCCCAGCAGCAGAAGGATCCTGGACTACTTCTCCCAGTTCCTTGAGAACATCTCGTTGAAGCCTGGTGAAGTGACAAAGATAATTCAGCGAACGCATAGCAAAGGTCGCTGAAGAAAACATCCGCTTTCCATACCTGTCCATGGTCCTAGAGTCCTTATTAGGAGGATGGACAGGTACTGAAGGATCCGCCAATTCCTTCTTAGTGGCAGCCGCCACCACCATAGCATCCACCGGAACACCCTTGGAAAGGAACTGTTTGTCGAAGGGGCCGTAATGAATTTGGATGGTCTTCTGGGGACAGGTTCCACAGAATCTGGAGCGCCACGCCTTCTGAGCCACTACCTGCATGAGTGGGTCGAAGGCGGAGACACCCAGGAGGTGGAGGGACGGGATCCAAAAGCCTCCAGGTATACCGACTCATCCTCGGAGGGGTCAATGGAGGGCCAATTCCCCTCTGTTTGAGGAGCTCAAGGATGTCTGAAAAGAGACATCCTCAGAGGGGACCGTGGGGAACCCTCCGACTCATCTAAGTCGGTATCAGATGTAGTAGACTCAGGGAGTCTGTGTGTTTCCTCTTACGTCCTCTTCCGAGGGGTTCCCCTGCAGGATCAGGAGAAACCTCGGAAGAGGAGGAAATTCCCAGTGGGGAAACCTGGGGCGATGGATCCCTGGGCCTGTGAGCAAGAGGTTGGCAAGAGGCATCTGCAGGCACTGAAGAGGGAGGAGCTAGAGGGATGGACCGTTGACCAGGCTCAGAGGCCAGGACACTCCTCATCACCTCAAAGGCTCCTCTCCCCGGGAGGCCGGAACACACCCGCTCTGAAGAAACAGGAATGGCCGGCTCCAAAGAGAGAGAAGGCTCCGAGGCCGATGTCGGCGCCGAGCTTACCAAAGCCGAAGCCCCGAGAGGGAGAGCGGGGTCGGACAAGGGTCTGATGCCACTAGCCCCCTCGGAGCCGACAGTGGAAACCCGACGACCGGATCCCTCCAAGGAAGGTCTCAAGGAGGAGATCGGAGCCGAAGGATGTATCGGCTCCGGCATCGAAACAGTCGCTGTCCCGAGAAGCTCCGGCTCCGAACTGCGGTGTGGAGTCGGAGGAGGAAGTTCAAGGATTGGGGCTATAGCCGAAGTCTGTTGAGACGGGCTATGGAGCATTTGGGCCAGTGCCTGAGACTTCAACAGCCTGCTTACCACCCTCTCTAAATAGTGGTCAGACAGCCTGGAAGATCTCGAAGATCGGCTCCGATGGCTCCGCTCTGACAAAAGAGGAGACCCGGGCAGTGGATACTCAGTATAGAAGGGGACCGGGATCTCTTACGGTCGAAGCCATCGGCCGAAGTCCCTTGAACCCCAGATGGAGCCGAGGATATCTCGGCTCCGATGCTGGATAAAGTGTCGGCTCCAGCCGGAGCCGACAAGGCCACAGTAGTCAGGGTATCGGAGCCGGTCGGCGCCGAACCCACTACTCGAACAGCAGATGTATCGGCTCCAGGCGGAGCCGATGTCGGCTCCGACGGAGCCGGAGCCACCGGAGGAGGCTTGGACACTGTAGCCTGAGCCTTCGGTGGTTTAGAAGGTTTTCCTGACCCTAATTTAGGAGGAGAACCTTCTGGCTTAAGTAAGCCTCGGAGGATGAGTTTATTCCTCCTTTCCTGCAGGACTCTCTGGCTAAAAGCATGACATAAAGCACAGGAGTCCTGCAGGTGCAAAGGCCCCAGGCAATAAACACAAGAAGTGTGACCGTCTGTCAGAGACATTTTCTGACAGCACTGGTCACACTTCTTGAAGCCTGAGACCTTGCCTTCCTTTGACATCCTAGGAGGATGGAAACACAAACAATCCCAACAAACACACAAATTAATCCCTTACACAAACACACAGGAAGGGAATAACCAATGGGGAAGTAGGCCTGACTAAAAAACTTTAGACTAAAGATTATAAAAAAGTTTGAAAACAAGGGTATAAGGTGGGCTGTAACTAACTACAGACTAAACTGACACTAAAAGGGAAAAATAAACCCCTAACTACTCTTTTTCTTATTTTACAAAGAAAAACTTACCTCAGCTGGCAAAGGAGACCTCTTTCGCTAAGCGGCAAACGAGATCTGAGGTAGTTCTGCCTTGCATCATGGGATATAGGGTTGCCTCGAGCTGGTAAAAGGAGTTCTCGAGCTAAAGCAAGTGCCGAGTCGGAGCCGAGGATCGGCTCCGAAACCATCCAGCAAGAATGAAGGCGAGATTGACAACTTAACATTATGTAACAAGACAGAAAAGCTAAAGAAAAACAACATTAACAATAATGGATGAGTGTCAGGCTGCACTGACTGAAAACACACTGCCTCATAACTATTTCCTGCTGCAAGCTGATATGTCACTTTGCTACAATTAAAAAGAAAAAAAAGCAACTCCCCCAAGGCAAATGTGAGCAAAAATTACATGAAGTATGCTGGCTTAACCATGTGTTTCTAAAAAGTGACTCCCACACAGCAAATACAGGATATCACCAAGTCAAAATAAGGCATGAATTAGGGTGGCAAAAGAAGCTGTGACAAAAAAGTACAGCTGTACAAGTTCACTTGTCTAGAACAGCAGATGTTTGAATTCTTCATTGTTGCAGCAGCCTATGGATTGTATCCTGCCAAGAATACAACAACCAGACAGCTTCCAAAAGCTTTCATTACCTCTCACACACACATTCTGGCAGCATATAGGTGCAGGCCTTTCTGGAGAGAGCTACATAAACAGCCTGAGTGACTAAAAGTCTTCAGGACTTTCTTGCCCCTCAACAAAAAATGGAAAACTTGTCCTGAAGAAGGCAAGATAAACCAACACTGTATCCCAACAAAACTACACACAAGAAGGTAGACAGAAGGTGGATTTGGCTACTATAGCAGTGAAGAATTCAAACATTGTTATAGGCAAGTGTAACTTACACAACTGAACTATGCTCATTATTCTCACTGCAGCACTTAATAGGTAGACTACCACATCTTATCCAAGCTGGGAGGTGGAGGAAGGGTCCCTGAGCTCCTGAAGAACAGCCTTAGCAAAGCCTGCTTTGGACCTTGAAAAGCAATCCAGTTTGCAGTGCTTTCAAAAGTATTGACGGAGGACCAAGTTGCTGCCTCTAGAATGCTTCTAGACTACTTTCCAGTACGTCATCGTAGTAGCCAACGCTCAAGTAGAATGTGCTTTAATACTGCCTGGAACATACTTTCCATGTAACAGTAATAAAAACAACAGCAGAGGGCAAACACCTGCAAACAGTCTGTTTAGACACAGATTCACTTTCTTAGTCTCAGAACAGGAAACAAACAGCTTTCTAGCTTTCCAAAATGTCTTAGTTCTGTTAAGATAGTACCAGAGTTGCATTTGCAGTTCTAGAGTGTATAAATCTTTTCTCCCCTATTTTTTGGAGCTGGCTCGATAACAGGGTGATTGAAGACTTGATTCACCGTGAAGTCTGAAACAGCCTTAGAGGTTGTGTGCAGTGATTCTGCAAATGGAAAACCAGTTAGGCTGTTCCCACCACGAGAACTTGCAACTCAGATTTTCTTTTGCAGATGTCAAATGGGGAGGAGAAAGAGGAACAGTAAGAGGAAGAAGAATGAGGCATGTGGCAATCAGGATTAAAAGCCTGCAACAAACTTCTAACTAAGGTAATAACATAATTCTTAGCCACAAAAATCATCTCCTGGCTCTCACAATGGTTCACTTTCTATTTTGTTTCTCTAGGGACATCTCTGAATGAATACTGAAACGGAGAAAGAACATCATCTCGAACAAGTGGTCTCCTTCCCTGGTCACCTCAAGAAGACCATCCTGTACACTTAAAATGGATGGTTGTCACATGCATACATTGGACACTGGAACAACTTAAACATGTTTGACCCCCCCAAGCCTTAGGGGCCAGCAAAGTCCACATTAAATAGATTTGCGGTAACCAGTAAGTGGTCTAAGGAACCAATAACAACCATTGCAGAATCACCTCCCATCGTCTGAGGCACTGACAGGAATGGGCTTGTACTTTAACTGCTTTTTCTTTTTAGATACGCTGGAGAAATGAACAGCAGAAACAGGGTAAATATCTGTGGTGTAGCCAGGGAAAAAACATTATTGCTGGTATGTTGCAGTAGAAAGGATCACAACTCTTCTAAAATTTTACATTCTTCAACAAAACGGTTAAGCAAGCAGCACACAATCCACCTCTGTCAATTAAACGGAGTCAGTTTCTCTGTTAAATATTATCAGTAAAATCAATTAGTAGCTTGTCACAAAGTGTACATAAGCATTAAACCACAAACACACATTTTCTGTCTAAAACAGTTTTCAGAAAATAAAATATTTTAGACAAAAACTGTTTAAAATAAGCCTAAGTAGCTTGAACAGACACAGTGCAACTAGTAATTCCTAGATAGATAATATGGTCTGACCAATGTTATAAGAAGCTAGTATTCTTAAAGAGATGAAAATAGCTAAAAAAAAAACAAAAAAAAAAAAAACCCTCTCAACAATGGGATATAGTGTGGAAGAGTTCCCCAATGGGGTCTTAACTGTCTGGCAGGAAGCATCACGCTAACTGCTGACTCAGAAGAGTCTCAGAGATGCATCTGCACTAAGTGGCAAGAAAGTACTGACAGTTTTTAGTTACTATGAATTTTATTTAGCTTCCTCTGAAACAGGCTCAGCCTATAAGCAGCCGCAGTGTCAGTGTAGGAGGTGATGAAAGCTTTTGGAAGCTGATTGGTTGCTGTATCCTTGGCAGGATGTAAACCATGGGCTACTGCAGCAGTGAGAATGATGAACATTAAATGGTAGTGGAATGTATCCATACATACATTTCTGTACCTGGAGACCTTATCCAAGTTATTCTCTTTAGGTCCTTTTTACTACTAACACTAATGTGCAAAAGATAAGCTAACAAATCTTACAATGCAGTCACAAATTACAACCACTTAAAAGTGCTTGTGCTGCTGGTAACAAAGACAGTTGTGTTAGAAACGCACCATAACTGTATTTGTTAGAGCACATTCACTGTTGAAGTAATCACTTCTGATATTCCTGCCTGGAGGTGCCCAATGGTCAGTCCAACTTTCAGAGTTCTTCCTCCCCACTACTGACTTTAACTGACTTGCTCCAACTCTGACAGCAGGCATCAGTGACATAATAGGGGTGTCACAGGCTAAGTCAGAATAAGAAGGGTGGCTGGTGGGAGAAGAGAAGGAAAGTGAGGTGCTAATGTGAAATACCACTTTTAGGAATAATTTAACTGGTACCTGATAATACAAGGAAGCCAAAAGGTAGACTGAATGGATACGTTTTAGCTACATCATTCTAAGTCTTGTTCTGTAAACGTCTGACACACCTGAAAACCAGAAACAATTGGCTGAGTTAGGGTTTTAGTTTCTAGCGTTAACTTCTATAGCACAGTTCCTTCTACCACTTTGCTAGTATGATTTCCGTCCGTTTCCCTAGCCTCCTTCAAAATATTTATGATGTCCTTTGAGAACATGCGCCTGAAACGAATGAGTGTTAGATCATCCAAGCTGTCATCTTTAGACTGTTCATGATGGGATGCAATAAGAATACTTTTTCTAAGTAAAACTGTTCCACTTGCAAAGGCAACAAAATTGCTTCTCACTTTGGTAGACTTAGCAGAAAGGAAAACTATGGCCTATGCCTAGTAGGTGCTTCCAGTAGCATTCCTAGACTTTCTTCCTTGATCTCTAGTAATACCCTGGGGATCATCAATCAAGTGTATAAGACAGGAGAGAAAAATAAATACAACCACAAAAGGCACAGAGAATCCACCCCTCTTCCAGGGTCTGGGCAGCTGCTGTCCTGCACCTAAAATTTCTGAGTTGCCCGTTTTCTGGAAAAGCAAAAAAAGGTCTACTTCTGGCATACCCTACCTGTGGGTCAAATCTAGAAACACATCACTGTTCAATATCTTAAAGGGCAGAAAGGGAGCTATGGTTATAAAGTAACAATAATTTAGAGGGATTGACAAACGTTAAAGTACTGCAGAATAGGGGGAATCTCACAGAACAAGAAGAGGATCAATTGCAGAATGCTAAACAGAAAATAAGGGATTACCTCAATAATATGCATGACTTTACAAAGATTGCTGTTAAGCAACTGTTTTTTCATAACAGCAGCAGAGCACACAAATTTTTAGCACAACGACTCAGGCAACAGAAAGTAGAAAGGGCTGTCGCCAAGCTTAGGGAGCCTACAACAAAGAAGGTAACAAGAGATCCTGTAGAGGTTGTAGCGGTATTAGAAATATTCTGTAAATTACATGAAAGTCTGTACAATGCAGAGAAATATGGAAATGAAGGAAAGATACAAATGGAAATGTTTATGGAGGAATTAAATATGCAAAGATTATTGACAGATGAGGCTCAATTACTAACGGTTAGGATAGGAAGAGATGAGATAAAAATTGTGATGCATAACCAATCTACAGAAAAGCCCCCAGGAATAGATTGTATTCTTGTGGAAGTTTAGAAGCTAATATGGAAAAAAAATGATAAAAGATTTGGAAGGTTTTATTTAACAGTATTTTAAGAGGAGAAGTACCAACATCCTGGAAGAAAGCAGTGGTAGCTATAATACCTAAAGAGGGTAAAGATCCATTAGGCCTAGCTTCTTACAGGCCATTTCAATACTAAACCATGATTATAAAGTGTTCAAGTCTATAATAGCTAAAATAGCAACAAAAGTAATGCCAAAATTGATAGATACGGATCAATTTAGTTTTTTGGAGGGGAGGGCAAATATTTGGCAACATTAACAGAACACTGATGATCCAAAAGGAAGCACAATGTAAGAAAATACCATTGCTGTTGATGGGTCTTGATGCAGAAAAAGCATTTGACAGAGTAAGCTGGGAGTTTATGAACAGTGCAATGGAAGCATTTGCATTTCCTGAAAAAATTATAAGACCAATTATGAGGATATTTGAGGGATTGGAGGTGAAAATTAAAGTGGGTGGGGTCCTCTCTGATAATTTCTGCTTGAGAAGAGTAACCAGACAGGGTTGTCCTCTTTCCCCTTTCTTATTTGCATTATATTTAGAAACACTGGCAAAGAAAATAAGGGACTTAGAAATTCAAGGACATAACTGGTATGATAGTCAAGAAAAGCTGGCTATATTGGTAGATGATATTATTTTATACCTGACAAAACCAGAAAGAGACATTACAGTGTTGTGGAACATTTTAAGACAGTTTAAAATATTTTCAGGATGCAAAATTAATGAAGCTAAAACAAAGGCAGTAGCGGTAAATTATGTACCCCCACACAAATTGGTTCTGCAATCTCCATATTTATGGGGACATGATAATATGAAGTACTTAGGAGTACGGATTAAAAATTATTCTGGTGTGGCAGCTAAGGATATGTGGGAAGAGACTAAACAAAAGATAATACAAAAACTAAGACAATGGAAACTTTGTTGAATGGATATGTATAGTAAGATATAAGCAGTCAAAATGTTTTTAGTCCCTTTAGTCTTATACACAAGTCAGGTATATACACAGGTCAGGTATATTTTTATCAGCCAAGGGGGAAGTTGGGGACAGCAATTAATAAAGTGATGAATGACTTCATCTGGGAGGGGAAGAAAGAGTCAAGTGGGATAAACTGATTCTTCCAGTAGAACAGGGCAGATTGGGATTACCCAATTTGAAGGGGTACTTCAGATCTACACAGTTAAGGCCCTTATAGATATCACAAGCAGAAGACTATAATTAACAGTGAAAAGGGATGATGTTGAAATGGGGGGGAAGCTCAAGAAACAAGAAGAGACTGGGATTTTGGATGCAGGCCTTTAAGGAGAATAAAGTACAGTTGTGTACACTTACCATAAATGTAGATGTTCGAGTGTATTCACTGCTGCAGTCATCAGCTGTGAGTTATCCCTGCTGTGGTAGCCCTCGGCCAGCCCGAATACCAGAGTCAATGTTTTTGTGCGCAGGCTGCTGTCGCCTGTAGTCTGACGTCAGGTCGTCAGTACTATAAAGCAAGGCAGCCGATGTCATTACATCAGTTTTTCTTGACCTAACCCATCAGAAGCACAAGGGAAAAGAGAGAAGTGGTCCTGGTGGCTTAGAGCCACCTTGGGAAGCTTCTATTCCCCCTAGGTGAAGATGTTAAATCGTGGATGGAGAGAGGGAAACCAAGACTGCAACAGTGAATACACTTGAACATCTACATTTATGGTAAGTGTACACAACTGTACTATGTTCTTTGTGTTTCACTGCTGTAGTCATCACCTGTGGGAGGATTCCCAAAGCTGAGGTAAAGGATGGAAGGAGATGTAGAGTCCTAGTGAGTGTAGAATTCTTTCCCCCTTGTTTTGAGGGTTGGAAAAGAAGTTGGGAAGGTGTATGGCCTGGTTAAGGGTAACCTCAGATATCACCTTGAGCATAAAGAAAGGATTATTCCTCAGGGAGACTCTGTCTGCATGGAAAATTATGAAGGGCTCGACAGTCATGAGAGCTTGAAGTTCCGAGACCCTTCTGGCTGAGGTGACAGTTAGTAGGAAGGCAGTCTTCCAGGAGAGGTATTTCAATTCTGTTGAAGTGGCAGGTTTGAAAGGTGGTAAGGTTAGTTTCATATACTGCAGGTCCCAGGGTGGAGTGGAAGGTCTTCTGGGAAGCCTGATATTAGAAGCCCTTCTGAGGAATTGTTTAATCAAAGGATGAGAGAAGAGGGGTGGTTCTGAATCATAATGGGCAGAGATGGCCAAGGCATGGATTTTAATAGAGGAGAAGGAGAAGCCATTATTGAGCAACTCTGCTAAGTAATCCAGGAGGAGAGGGATGGCGGGTTGGGAAGTACTGCCCCCTTTTGATTGTTTCCAGGAGCAGAATCTTTTACGTTTTCCTGCATAAGATTTTCTTGTGCTGGGCCTTCTGGCCTCTGTGATGATGTCCAGGAAATGGTTGCTTAATTGGGACTTCTTGTTAGTTTTTAGAGTACAAGCCATGCTAAAAGTCAAGAGATTGTAGGTCTGGGTGCAGTACCTTCCCCCTCTCCTGGGTCAAGAGGTCTAAGCTTAGGGGAAGCAGCTTTGAGGGCTCTAAGGTCAGACTGCACAGTATGGGGTACCAATGCTGTCTGGGCCAATCTGGAGCAATGAGGATGGCCTTTGGTCTCTCCTCTCTTATTTTGATCAGTACCTTGGGAATAAGGGGCAGAGGAGGGTATGCATACACAAAGAAGGAGCTCCAAGGGAAGGTCAAGGCATCCACCATCCATGCTAGGAGGTGATACTCCCTGGTACAAAACTTGTGCAGCTGATGGTTGAGATGCGAGGCAAAGAGGTCCACCTCTGGGGTCCCCCACTCCTGGGTGATTTGTAGAAAGGCTTCGCTGTGGAGTTGCCATTTGTAGGGGTCCAGTAGGTTTCTGCTTAGGTGGTCTGCCAGTGTGTTGTTTATCTCTGGTAAGTATTGGGCAATTAGGTGTAGCCCCATGGAGGTGGGCTGTAAGCCAGAGACTCATGGCTAACCTGCATAAGGGGTAAGATTGGGTGCCCCCCTGCTTGCTGATGTACCACATTACTGTGGTGTTGTCCATTTTTATAAGGAGGACCCCTGGCCTGAGATGGGGATGGAAGGAAGTCAGAGCGTCGTTTTTTGTCTAGAATCGGTAGTGCGAATGGCCTCCTCGGAAGCCGGTGCATGTGTCGTGGCTCCAGACCCAACCCTGGCAGACACAACAAAGGCTCAGAAGACGAAGTGAATTTCTGCGGCATACTGGACTCCGAAAGGGTCTCGGCAGAAGCCTGCATAGAAAGCAAGTCGGGCATCACGGGCTGCGAAAGTGCCTCACTGAATTCGAGAGAACTGACGACTAGCTTAGCGGTAGCGTTGTCGGAGGGCTTAGCCTTGTGTGGCCTGTCTCTATCTTCACATTTTTTTGGAATGTTGTCAAATTGCTGGCCGATGGACTCATGTTGGAATTCAAAGGCGGAATACGAAAATAACTGTCTACGGAGAATGGTTCTCGCATTAAAGAGGGCACAAAACCGGCAATGAGGGACGTCATGGTCTGGGCCTAAACAAGTGATGCAGTAAGAATGAAAGTCTCGGTGTGGGATCTGCTTTCCACAGGCAAGACAATTGTTAACTTTTTCAGACATCGGTTAGAGCAAGAAAAAAAGGGTCCCCAATGGGGTACTTACCTTTAGAAGTTTTCTGCTGAAATTCAACTTCTGGTAGCGACCAACTGGCACTCGTGTGAACTGCTTCTGCTACATGCTCCACGGCAAGAAAGAAGTCGGCTGCCTTGCTTTATAGTACTGGCAACCTGATGTCAGACTATAGGTGACAGCAGCTGGTGCACAAAAATATTGACTCTGATATTCGGGCTGGCCGAGGGCTACCACAGCAGGGATAACCCCATAGGTGATGACTGCAACAGTGAAAACACGAAGAACATCAATAATTATACAGAATATTATATCCATAAAGTAGCAGAAAGTATTCTGAGAACTAAGCCAACACTGGAATGGTGGAAGGAGATTCTGCCAATAGAGATGCCTGCAATTAGGGATATAGACAATAGGCAAAGAGGGGGCTGGGATTTCTTGGAGAAAATTGGCAAAGGAACCAAAGTATTGTGAATAAACAACTAGATGGGGAAAGGTAATAGAATGGGAAGAGGCCAATAATTTATTTGCATTGCAGGTTAGAAATTGCCTATACTATATCAATCCTTGAAAGGTAAGGCAAAGAAAAAGAAATAGAGGGGGTCCTAAGTGAAAGACCAGCACTGATAGAGTTTTTAGTAGAATCTAGAACATAAGCAGCCATTAAAAAAGGAATAATTAGTAGAGCATATAAAATACTGTATGATAACTATACGAAGCAAACAGAGGAGGTTAGAAAAGATTGGGAATGGATAAGCAAATCACAAAGAAACAATGCAAGGATATATGTAGGTCTTCCAAATATGCAACAAAAGCTAGAATATTTAGGACTTTTGCTTGGAAATGTTTACATAGATATTTTTATACCCTAAGTAGACTCCAGAGAATTTTTTCTCAGGTAGACAGCAAATGTTGGAGGAGTAAGAAAGACGTACTTGGGAGCATATTTTCTGTGAGTCCAGTGGCTTGGTGGATTTTAAGGATTCCTTGCAGGATGTACTGTCCGAGATACTGGGTGAGCAGATTGTTGTGATGAGGGAGATGATTTTTCTGAGCTATGATACATAATCGGAATTCCCTAGACATGATAAGGCCTTGCTGCCTAAAATCCAATTACTAGAAAACGGAAATCAACATCTAAACCAACTATATTAGTAGTGCATATAGTAACAGAGTAAAACAACTGGAATTAAGATCTTTAGAGGAGGGTAGGAGCAAACTACAAAGGAAAAAAATGGGAATTGTTGGAACAATACATATAGGGGAGGAATGAGGTTGAAAAGAAGGCAGGACATAAATTAACTATGGAATGTTTGACTGAAAATGATTGGGTAGATTATAAGTGATGTATCATGTTTGCAACTGGGAATGTGGTTTGTGAGGTAAAATGCTTACAGCTGGGATTGCATCGGTATGGTTCACTTTCATTTGTATAAATGCATGACTGCTTATGCCATAAGTTATGGTTTAATAAAGATGTTTCTTTACATCTTTCTTGGCAGGAATTGAATAATTTAAGCAACGTTGCTTAAGTTATATGACATATAGCAGTATATATCAAGTATAATATTTGTTAATGTTAATTTAATACAAATTTGACTACTTTTGTATAAATGTAAATTTGCCTATGTCACAAGCGATAACTCAATAAAGGTGTTTAAAAAATATATATTTGTTTGAAAGGGTGTGACTGCAACCTGCTCAGCATGTCTCCTAAGACATTCTCCTGAAATGTAATGTAACATGCCCTGAGATTGAAGTCTGACTTATCTTTCCAGGATATAAGAATGGGTATCTTCTTGCTTGTTGCTGTACTACATCACCATGGTACTTTGTAAGAACATGCGATGCCCCCAAAGTCCAAATCTGAGTAGATGGTTCTAGAGCAACAAACAACTGCCATAATTTCCTTTACAGCTGTATGCTTGTTTATCAAGCCCTTGTCCTATATGCCCTGGACTCTCAGATTCCCATTCTGGCTCCCCATGCAATGTATAAGGAAGTCTGCAATGAGGGTTTGAGTTCATGGGCTGGTTTGAAAGGAAAGTGAGGTTGAGATGTACATTATTCTGCTACCATGCATGCTCCTTTTATATACAAGGCAAAATAGGGATGGGATCTCCACATACTAGGAATGACAGCACTATCTATCCCTGTGGTACCACAGTAGCCTTCTCAAATAGGCTACGGACCCCTGGAGACTGAAGGATTCACTTGCTGTGATAATGTAGTTTTAAAAAATGTGAAGAGAATGTGACAGAAATAGTACTTTGTCTTCTAGAAAAAAGGTTTTCTAGTGTTCTGTATTCAATAATCCCACTAGGAACAGCACTTTCCTTGCAGGACTCAGTTGTGATTTGGAATGGGTGAGACAGAGATACTTATTGTCTGGAAGCACCACGGTAAATTACAATGCCTTTCAAATCTAGTCTACTACGTCTGTCTGAATTAGAAAGTCATCCAGATAAGGACAAATACACAAGCCTTTGGTCTTGTAAAGAGATGTTACTGGAGCCCGGAACTTTGTGAGAACCCTCAGTGTAGTGCAGGATCACAGGAGGTTACTAGGCTATTGGCCCTGAGGCCCTTATAAGCCTAGCCAAGAGTTTAGCCCATGTTAAGCACCCAAAGCCCCTGACCAGCAGGGAAACAGGTGGAATCCCAGGGGTGTAGTTCCTGTTTCAAATCCAGTTATCCAGGTTGCGCTTAAAAAGGGATAATGAGGTAGTCTGCTTGACATGGAGAGGGACTCTATTCCACAGATGGGGGAGTCTCTGGGACACAAATCTGTCCCACCAACAAGTCCTATTGATATCACAGACCAGGTTGAGGTCGCACATATGGGTTTGCTCGAGTGGAGCTTGACTTGCGGATATGCAGCAATCCCAACAAGGCGGGGTCTGACATATGCCAAAGGTCACCCCTGAGGAGTCTGTATGAAACTGAGTACAGGGATAGGGCTTTTAACCTATCTATGTAGGGTAGATGTTTGAGACCCTGGATTCTCCTTGTGAGGAACCTCTGTGGTCTTTCCAGCTGCTGCATGTGCTTTGCGAGGTACATGTCAAAGGGGGCATTGTATTCAATAATTGGCCTTATAAGAGGAGAATACAGTGATGTTATGACCTCTTTGTCCGTGGATAACATACCCTTACTTATGAGTTGGGCCATGTAGAAAGTTTTCCGTACAATAGAAAAAACAAGGTGGTCAAAAGTCAGGTTGCTATCAACCTGGGTGCCCAAATACCTCACTACTGATTGTGTACTTAGGGCATTGTTATTAATATGATATGTGGGGATGTTATTCTCCTCAAAGGGGATGATGATGCACTATTTGACATTCAGCTTGAGGCCATGTTTCTGGCACCATGGAGGCTGTATTTTTTTGCCTTTGAGAGGGCAGTCATGACCTCTTCCCTAGAGATAAGGGGTGGGGGCAGGTACTGGGGATGTCCTGATTTGCCGATGGTGGGACAGAGGAGAGAGGTTTTCACTGACTCTGTCAGCCAGTAGATTGGCTATATCTACAGCATTTGTGTATTGGCTATATCTACAGCATTTGTGTATGTGATGTCCTTGACCACCAGTTCTGAACAGATCTGGGTGCTTCCTTTGAGATTTCGGACATATGTGAAGAAGGCCTTATGACGGTCTCTAGTGGCCAATTTGGACTCAAAGTTGGCTTTAGAGGATTTCACTAGTGCTCTTATTTGCTTGTTCATGGTAAGGAGAGATTGCTTTCAATTGGGCACCTGCTCCTTCTTGGTCCTGGACAGTAATTTGTTTCCTTTTGTTATATAATTTATTTAATGCAGATGTCCACCAGACAGGTTTACTCTTCTTTGCGGAGGATGATTTTGTCCTGTCGGGTATTCCTGATTCAATGCATTTATATAAATGCTCGTATAGTACTTTGGTGTAGATTTGGACATTGGTGCCAGTTCCTACAGTGGGGGAAGGGGCTGTGAACCAGTTTATACCATTCCTCAGGAGGTTGTAATCAGCTTTGGAGAAGTTTTTTTGTTTGACCCTAGCTAGAGGGTGGGGGGTGTGGGGGGGGGGGTCAGAGAAGATGGTGACTTTGAAAGTGACCGCTTTATGGTCAGATCTTACCAGGGAGGATGATATTGTAGGGGTGCTGCAGTGGTTACTCATACTGGTTACTACCAAGTCCAAGATATTATCACCTCTTGTAAAGGTATCGACTAGCTGTTCCAAGGCATTTGCATTGATAAAATCGAAGAATCTTTGGACATGTGTGTTCTAGCATGAACAGTTTTACCAATCTATGGCTGGGTAATTAAAGTCACCCAGTATCAGGGTAAAGAGATGAATCTTGACAGATTTGAAGAGGTCTAGATAGGTGGAGTGGGCATCTTGAGTAAAATTTGGGGACCTGTAGCTGACTATAATTTGAATAGGGGTTTTGTCAATGGTTAACTGTATCTGGAGTGTCTCTTGTGGGTCATACTGTTTGACCAGACTGGAGGTGTGTGTGTCTTTAATATATATTAAAACTCCATCTCCTTTGGCTTTGGTGCCCACAGTTTGGGGTCTGAATGTGTGATAGGATGAGTAACCAGGTAAGGCTGGGGTGCTCTCCGCAGCTTTGAACCAGGTTTCCGTGACTGCACAAATATCAGCATCTTCCAGGGTTAAGAATGCTTGCAATGAGTGCAGGTTCATGTTTAAACTCCCAACGTTTAGCAGCATGACCTTTAATTTGCGTTTTGTTGACATTTTTATGTTGGTAGTATTTTCCTAAAAAAGGCACTATGGGGAAGAAAGGGCTCAGAAGCCTAAAGCCCAAGTGAGAAAGATGCAGGCCATCTCTAGCAAAGCATCATGGTCTGTTGATCATATCTTCTGTGAAGATATGTGAATGCTGCCAGCCTAGCTACATAGAATTTTGTAGATAATTCTATGTCACTGTAAATATGAATATAATCCACAGATTTGTCCTCTTAAAATGTAAAGAAAACTGCTAAATGTTGAACTTCAAAAATGTAACCACAGTGCACTCTGCCGGAAGAAAGATGATAAGTCAAGCATTGTATGACTGTGATCTCAAGTATCAGGAGGCAATATCTGGACTGAGGAATTCCTTCTATTGTTTTGAGACCAGATGTAACTGCTAGATTTTACATATATAATGTCTTTTATTGCTGTGGCCTCCTGCAGCTGCACATTACAAAAAGAAATGTAAATTCTGAGTTTTTGTTAGTCTGGGAAACTTGAAAAGAATTATGTAATCTAAAATGAGTAATCAGATCAGTGATGTATTATTTTTTAAGACTTTCTCAGACAGAGAATCAGACAGCATTTTGGATTTTGTCTGAGGAACATCACTCACCAGTATTTTGCCTTTGCTCTATATGTAAGTTTATTTAAAACTGTGATTGCTCTTAGATAGGAATTTAGTCAGATTTAGTCTAGCTGCTTTTTATACTTATGTCAGACTTGTTGCGTCTTTCGGATTTTCCTGGTTAGCAGTCGCCACAGCAGAACTCCGGTCCACTAATGATTGGCAGTAGATTTTTACGTGCCGAGTTGCCAGCTCTGACGCACAAACTTCAACGAAGGTACGCCCATTCACGCATGTCTCCACACAGAAGACCCTCTAGCTGAGAATCGAACAGGACAACGTTATACTGTGAGGCGACAATGCTACCGCAGCACCACCACCGCAGTTATTCTACAGTATTATTTTACGCATTTTTCTGTGATTTCAGAACTCTTGACTAGCATTGTGTTGAATTGAGAAGATTTGTCTTGTGTTTTATTATTTATTATTAAATATTTTTAAACCTTTCAACTGTGGTCATTTTGTGTAGAGATAAGTTCTAGAGTACATTGCATGTATATAGTGATACTGTACAAAGCCCCTCCAAATAAGCCTTGCTGTTCGTCACACTTACTAATTGGATAATAATATTGCACAGTAATAATTGACACCTTTGGGAAGGGACTTTTTTAGTAGCTGATATTAGTGGTTGATGCCAGCTGGTACTACCTTATAGACTGGCAGGAAGGAGCATAGCTGGAGAACCTGCGCCAGCCTTCCCCAGGAGTGTACATGTTTGTATATAGCTCATATCTTAAAATGTGTGTGTGTCAGCTACTTGGGCAGGGACACGAAACGCTGGATGGACAGAGAGGTTACTGGAGATTTTAGCTTGACCACTAGTCTGAGATCTGTACCCTATAGCTGTGCCAGTGGGGAGTCTTACTGGGGATCTAGAGAGAAAGGGAGAAACCAGTCCCAGACTGACTGTGATCTTTGTGCGCTCTTATGGGAAACAGTAATTTACTGTGTGTTTGTTATCATTCCCAATGTGGACGCCCCTCACTGGTGTTAGTAGTGAGGATTGAGGCTCCTTGATTACTGGGCCAGTGCATGGGCATCACATATTAATTGGTTGGCAGTGGTGGGATATCCACACCACATATTAATTGGTTGGCAGTAGTGGAATATCCACACCACATATTAATTGGTTGGCAATTGGCTTGTAGTGGTGTGGATAGTGAATTCCCACAGCTTGTGTACAGTGACCACTGAAGGTGTTTTTGTACTCTAAATCAGCCATGCAGTGAATATTCAGAGTTCAGATCACAACTGTTTTATTCCTTTTGTTAGCTTAGTTAAATCAGGGAGAGCAGGCAAGCTGGTCAGCAGAGGAGTAAGACAAGCTGACAAGGAGCCAGTCGGCTGAGATGTGCCAGGCTAAATGACTGGTGCATAGAAACCTGACTAAGGCAAACATGATTGCAGCTTTGGTCAGAGCTGCATCAGAAAAACAGTAATCAGGGGGGCAATCAGACTGGCTGTGGAGATGTACAACACTCAGAGAATGGACAGCTCAACCTTTCTGCACAGGACTTAAAAACCCATCTGGAGCTAAAAAGACTTGAGTTGGAGGCCAGGTGTTTGGAAACAGAAGCAGCAGAGAAACTGAGATGTCTACAGGCGGAGGAGAATGAGAAACTGCTACGCCTGGAAGCTGAGGAAAAGGAAAGGCAGAGGCAGCACGAAAAGGAGATGCTGACTCTTCACCAGAGTCATGGAGGTAATGGGGATGGGAGTAACCAGACCCCAGAAGCACAAAAGGTCAGTAAATTTCTTCCACAGTTTACAGAGGGGGATAATTTTGATAGCTTCATTCATATGTTTGAAAGGGTATGTAAACAGTATGATGTTGACCAAAGGCTGTGGGTACGGTTCCTGACCCCCTTACTCCATGGTAAAGCTGTAAATGTATTTTCCAAACTGTCAGGCAATGATTTCTTAAATTATACTGCTGTTAAGAATGGTCTGTTAGATTTTTTTAAGCTAACACCTGAAACTTACAGGAAAAAGTTTTGCGAGCATAGACGCAAGGCAGAAGAAAGTGTGTGTGAATATGTTGCTGAACTGGGCACTTTTCATAGGTGGGTGAGTGGATGTCAGGTCACCACTTTTGAATAGCTGGCAGACTTTTTGGTGAGGGAACAAGCCTGAGGACAAGAGGATCTGGTTGGCTGATAAGACAATTTGCTACTTCAGATGAGTTGGGGAAGAAGGGAGACCTATACCTAGCAAGCAGGGCATCCCTCCACAGGAAAGGGACCCCCCCAGTACTGGTCTGAAGGAACCTATGGTGGGCAGCCCAGACTGCCCCCAACAGAATCTGCAAGTAGCAGGGGAAGCCACTAGTCCAGGTACACACCCAGGACATAGGGATAAATATTTTGAATGCAACCAGTGCTGCCATGTGGCATATAGCTGTCTATGGAGGCAAGGTGGGGAACAAAAGGTGAGAGACACAGTAAGTGGGAAAGGCAAAATACCAACAGTAGGTTGTCTTGAGACAACAAGGATACCAAACTACCACAAGAGGTTATATCCCATCATAGTGAATGGCAAAGAGGCCATTGCTAAGACAGAGAGAGCCTCTGACATAAGCATTGTGAAGCCTGCAATGGTTACAGAGGAGCACTACTTGCCTGGGCATTCCACTCCAGTCAGAGCTTTAGGAGGGACCCCATTCCAAATACCTTTGGCTAGGGTTCAGCTAGACTGGGAGGGTGGAAAAGGAAGCCAGCAAGTAGGTGTGGTTGAGGATGTCCCTGCAGATGTCCTCATAGGGAATGATTTTGATAAGGCAGTACCATGTGTTTGTGCAGTTACATGCAGTCAGGCTTGTAGACAAACATGTAGGTCTGGTAGACTGGGGGAGACCTAGTCAGACTGCATACTTGCAGCTAGGACTCGTGAGGTGGTTACTTCAGGAAGGGAGTTACTATGTAGCACTGAGACTGAAGGTGAGCCACAGCTGCTTGTGGGTACTGATGTTCCCTTGGACAGAGTGACTGCAAAGGTAGAGGTGAGTAGTAGTACCCAGGCGGACAGTGAGGCACCACTGTCAGAGGATGCCAGACTTCCTGTGGAAGGGGAGCTAGGAAGGGTTACAAAGAGAGAGTTGAGACAGGCTCAGCTCTCATACCCTACACTGCAAGGCCTGAGGCAGGTAAGCTAGTAAGGCACCTGATTCTGAAGGGAAGGAGGAATCTGTATACTGGGACAAAGGGTTACTGTATAGACAGTGGACCCCTGAGAGAGGGCTAGAAGGTGAGAAGATACAGCAGTTGGTAGTGCCTAGAGCCTACCATCTGGCGCTTCTAGCCATAGCCCATGATATTCCCTTTGCAGGTCATATGGGCATAAAACGTACAAAGAGATGTATTATGCAGTACTTCTAATGGCCTGGAATTTCCAGAGATGTAACAGGGTACTGCAGGACATGTGAGCAGAGCCAAAAGGTAGGCAACACAGGAGACAAGGTGAAAGCTCCTTTGATGCATTTGTCTGTGATTGAGAGCCATTTCAGAGGGCAGCTATGGATATTGTGGGGCCTCTGATTACCCAAAGTTCCACAGGGAAACCGTATATCCTAGTGGTAGTATATTATGCTACAAGATACCCCGAGGCAGTGGCTTTGTCCTCCATTGAGGCAGAAAAGGTGGCAAATGCTTTGTTAGAGGTTTTCAGCAGGGTAGGTTTCCCAAACGAAATACTGACTGACACAGGGGCCAATTTCATGTCAAACCTGCTGGCTTGTCTGTGGAAGTACTGTGAGATGAAGCACCTGAAGACCACCCCCTTCCACCCCCCAGACTAATGGTCTTGTTGAGAAGTTAAACTCTACAATCAAGTCCATGCTACGGGCATTTGCAGACCAGTTTAAGAGGGAGTGGGACAAATATTTGCCCCATCTGTTTGCACAGAGAAAGGTTCCCCAGGAATCCACAGGTTTTTCACCCTTTGAGTTGCTGTATGGGCATAGGGTGAGGAGACCTCTAGATTTAATTCGAGATGACTGGGAAGGTGAGTGTGAATCTCACAAGGAGTCTGCTGTGGCATATGTCCTAAACCTCAGGACAAGGCTTAGGGAACTCATGGGCTTGGTCCCGGAGAACCTTGCAGAAGCCTAACAACAGAAAAAAGTCTGGTATGACAGGAATACTCGAGCTAGAGAGTATGCTGTAGGGCAGCAGGTAGTGGTTCTCATTCCTGTCGGACACAACAAGCTACAAGCAGCCTGGGAGAAACTTTACAATGTGATAAGAAAGGTAAGTGATGTTAACTATATGGTAGAACTGCTAGGCAGAAGGCAGGAGCACAAATTGTACCATGTTAACATGATAAAACCTTACCATGATAGGGAGGCCCTTGTGCTGAGTATTTGCAGTCGATTGCAGGAGGAGTCTGAGGGAGATCTGGTGACTGGGAGATCTGGTGACTGATCTCCTCAGTGAGGCTCGGACTGACACCTCAGTGAAAAGGGCAGCAATGTCCCAGCAGCTATCTCCTACTCAGGTTCGAGAAAAATGAGCAGTGATAAAGGAGTTTGGGGACATGTTCACTGGGAAACCAGGGTGCACCCACCTGGTGTAGCACCAGGTGGATACAGGACCCAAAGGCCTATTAGGCAAGCCCCTCATAGGGTACCTGAGGGAGTCAAACAGATTCTGAGGGAGGAGATACAGCAGATGTTGGAACTAGGGGTAATCCAAGAGTCCAACAGTCCCTGGGCCTCTCCAGTGGTGCTGGTGCCAAAGAAGGATGGCAGAACCAGGTTGTGTGTGGACTACAGGAAATTAAATAGTCACACAGAGTCAGATGCTTACCCCATGCCTAGGACAGATGAGGCCCTAGAGCAGCTGGGTGGGGCCAAGTATCTTACCACCATTCATCTTACTAAGGGTTACTGGCAAGTTCCCTTGACTCCCAGTGCTAGAGAGCAGTCAGCCTTTGTGACTCCTTTTGGCTTGTATGAGTTCACAAGGATGCCATTTGGGATGAAAAATGCCCCAGCGACTTTCCCGAGGCTGGTAGATCATATCCTAGCAGGACCAGGAGGGTTTGCCCTTGCTTACCTAGATGATATTGCCATCTACAGTTATTCCTGGCAAGAGCATCTTCAGCATGTCAGGGAGGTGCTGGGCAGACTATGGAGGGCAGGGATGACCATCAAAGCCCAACAAATGTCAGGTGGGTATGGCACAGGTCTCCTACGTGGGACACAGAGTGGGGAGTGGTACGATCAGGCCAGAACCTGTCATCAGAGAGTACAATGCCCCATTTGGGATGTATCTCACAAAACACTTCCAACAGCTGTAAAGACCACAAAAGTTCCTCACCAAGAGGATTACTGGCCACAAACATATGTCCTATGCAGCCCGACTGGAAAAACTCCAGCTGTACTCAGTCGCATATCGCTTACTCACAGGTGATCTCTGCCTGACTTACAAACCCATGTCCAGCTCAGAATTGAAGGACATGCTCCACCTAAGGAAATCCAAGTCACTGCGAGCCACTCGCTCTAGTGAGCTAAACCTTGCCACAACAATAAATAGAACATGTGGGAGAGATAGATTCCTGTCACAGAGACTCCCCATGCTTTGGAACAAAATTCCTAACTACATTAGGCAGAGCCCCTCACTAACACTCTTCAAGAGAAACCTTGACAAGTGGATGGGTAACAGAAAATACAGCCCTGGGATCACTTCATTGGCTCTTCTTGACAGAGGCTCAGTTAATTAATCAATGGGGCGGCGAAAGCTGACACACACTGACTAGGCTTATAAATGCCCTCGGGTAGATAGCCTAGTACCTACCTATGAACCTATAAAGTGGAAGCCATTCAGTTATGGCCTGCACCTGTCACCAAAAAGCAGGTGAGGGCATTCTTAGGGACAGCAGAGTACTACAGAAAATTCATCCCCAGTTATAGTACCATAGCTGCTCCCCTCACAGATCTGACAAGGTACAACAGGCCAGATAAGGTACTGTGGACCCCAGCATGTGAGCAGGCATTCCAAAAGCTTAAAGAAACTTTGGGAGGACACCCTGTGTTAGCCAGTCCTGATTACAGCAAAGAATTTGTTGTGCAGGTGGATGCTTCAAACCATGGAGTGGGGGGCTATACTTAGCCAGATTTCTTCAGAGAGAGGAGAGAACCCAGTAGTTTATCTCAGTCGTAGGCTTCAACCCAGGGAGGAATGCTATGCAGCTGTAGAAAAGGAATGTGTAGCCATAGTGTGGGCACTGCAGAAACTTCAGCCTTATCTGTATGGAAGAAAATTTACTGTAGTTACGGATCACAATCCCCTAACATGGTTACACCAAGCCAGCTAGCAAAATGCCAAGTTGCTAAGATGGAGCCTAGGGCCGCAAGCATATAATATGTCAGTGCAGCACTGCAGTGGGGTTAGCAATGCCAATGCAGATGGGCTCTCAAGACAGGGAATGGGATAAGGTATACTCAAGATAGACCTAACCCACTCAAGCAACGTTTCTCAAGGGTCACTTGAAAAACTAGCTCGAGTTCTCTGGGGGGAGGGGGGGGGGTGTGAAGGCTGCCAGCCTAGCTAGATAGAATTTTGTAGATAATTCTATGTCATTGCAAATATGAATATAATCCACAGGCTTGTCCTCTTAAAATGTAAAGACAATTGTGTTAAATGTTCAACTTCAAAAATGTAACCACAGTGCACTCTGCTGGAAGAAAGCTGATAAGTCAAGCATTGTACAACTGTTTGAGCTCAAGGCTCAGGAGACGATGTCTGGACTGAGGAATTCCTTCTATTGTTTTGAGACCAGAGTTAATTGCTCGATTTTTACATAAATAATATCTTTTATTGCTGTGGCCTCCTGCAGGTGCACATTACAAAATGAAATGTAAAGTCTGAGTTTCTGTTACCCTGGGAAACTAGAGAAGAATGATGTAATCTGAAGAGTCAGCAGTGATGTATTATTTTTAAGACTTTCTCAGAAAGAGAATCAGAGAGCATTTTGGATTTTGTCTGAAGAGCATCACTCACCAATACTCTGCCTTTGCTCTATATGTAAGATTATTTAGAACTGTGATTGCTCTTAATTAGATAGGAATTTAGTCAGATTTAGTCTAGCCGTTTTCTATATTTATGTCAGACTATTCTACAGTATTATTTTAAGCAATTCCCTGTGATTTCTGAACTCTTGACTAGCACCATGTTGAATTGAGAAGATTTGTCTTGTGTTTTTATTATTTATTACTAAACATTTTTAAACCTTTCAACTGTGGCTGTTTTGTGTAGAGATAATTTAAGCTCTAGATACATTGCATGTAAATAGTGATACTGTACAAAGCCACTCCAAATATGCTTTGCTATTTGTCACACTTACTAAATGGATAATAATATTGTACAGTAATAACTGGGCACCCTTTGGAAAGGGCCTTTTTAGTAGCTGATATTAGTGGTTGGTGGCAGCTGGTACTGCCTTATCGACTGGCAGGAAGGGGCATAGCTGGAGAATCTGTGCCAGCCTTCCCCAAGAGTGTCTGTGTGTTTGTATATAACTCATATCTTAGTGTGTGTGTGTGTGTGTGTGTGTGTGTGTGTGTGTGTGTGTGTGTGTGTGTGTGTGTGTGTGTTAGCTACTTGGGCAGGGACATGAAGCACTGGTTGGACAGACAGGATGCTGGAGGTTTTAGCTTGACCACTAGGCTGAGATCTGTACCCTATAGCTGTGCCAGTGGGGAGTCTTATTGAGGATCTGGAGAGAAAGGGAGAAAGCAGCCCTAAACTGACTGTGATCTCTGTGTGCTCTTAAGGGAAATTGTACTTTACTGTGTGTGTAATTGTTATTCTTCCCAATGTGGATGCCCTTCACTGGTGTTAGTAGTGAGGATGGAGGCTTCTCGATTACTGGGTCAGTGCACAGGCGTCACATCTTCCCAGGCTGTCAAGTACTGGATCCCCCTGGAATGATACGAGAAACTAAGTCAATTGTTAAAATCAATCATTTTCTGTTTGTATTGAGGCATCATTCTGGGTGACGGTACAATGCTGCTTAAGGCTAGGGACATACCTGCCTGGGACACATATTCAGAGTGCTCATTCATGCATCTCTTCATATAGTCCAGGGAGGAATGCCTCAAGTGGTTCACACCAACATGGACTATGACACAGTCATAACAGTACCTGCTTTTGAGAGACTTGAGCACGTGTGTGATGTAGCGGATTCTGGCACCTGACAAACAACTAACTATGGCTTTCTCCTTATCTAGCCTGGTGAGAGGTACATCTGTGCGTCTCACAATGGAATCTCCTATGACTAATATGTTGGGTTTATGGTTAGGCCTTAGTGGTTGCAAGACACTTGTGTGTGCACTATGCATGGTATGTGGTGTGGAGGGTTGTGGAGGTCTCATGTGTTTTTGCCTCTGAGGTCTCCTTCGTTTGGGTTTGTTTTTGTTGAGGACCTCAGCATATGTGGGTGTGTGATGTGCAGTGGTGGGTGGTGTTTGAGGTGTAGTGATTGTGTTGACAACCTTCTCAGTGCCAGATGTACTGGCTTGTGAAGGAGAAAGCATACACTGTAGCTTCTTTATGTAATTGCATCTCTCACAAAGGTTGTCAGTGTACATGAGGCAGTTGTTACACTGTCTCAGGATGCCCATATCGACCAGGCTGGCAGGAGAAATCATAGGAAACTGCCCCATCCATATTTGTCAGAACCTGAGAAAGAGAGGCCAGGGAGAGCTAAGGGGTAGGCCTAAAACCAAAGTGCTTAAACCAAAACCAAGAGGCTTAGAATAACACTTAAAATTTAAACAGGCTAAAAACAGCAGTAATAAATGCAGCAGATAAGATGCAACTTAACACTTTAGAGAACAAGTAGCAGAAAAAACAAACTGAAGTAACAGAGTTGGAGGAGGAAACACAAATACTGAAAAAGCAGCAAAAGCTGAATAAAGTTTTTTTTTTAATTTAAGTAAAGTGGAAAGGGAGAAAAGAGGAGGAACAAAAGATAATTCAAGGTTAAGAAACTAAGGGGTTTGGCCTTCTCAAATGTTCGCTGTATTAGGTAGAATGAGCTAATGACACTAGACTGGGAGGAGTGTCCCAGATCAAATTTACAGTAGAGGCGGGCAACGGCAAAGCCACCAAGTAAACTATGCTACAGCTACTAGCTACACTATTTTAGGCAGAAAACAGTACAGAAATGTTTGTGTGTGTAGTAGGCAAGCTAAAGGCAAGAAGGTAAAATGGAAATGAAGCCTCCTCGCCTGCTACAAATATTAAATGCCATTGGGAATGTGGAGGTGATTATGAAGACTAGTGGGGAAAAAGTGAGGGAGAAGGCCTCTAAGAGCAAGGATTTTGAATTTTGATACTAATAACAACTTATTCAGCCTTGAAAGATCTAAGACAGATCTCAGAGTCCCTTCTTTGCTTTTTTTTTTTTGGGTCCCCCTCGGACCTCATTATTACTGGCTCTTCCCCCAGTGCCCCATGTCCACACCAGGTCTACCAGCCATTCTCCTATCCCTCTAGACTTATTCCAGTATTGCTGGGGCCAATCATGGATATTATGGGCATCCTGGGAGCTCAAGACATCTGTGCTTCCATCAAGGCAGTTTTTTTTTTTTCCTTAATATACCCTACATACTTTCCCTTTTCCCACCACCCCCGCTCATTAACAACATCCAAGAGCAACACCCCTCTTTGGACCATGGCTCTCCTTAGGAAATGTTACCAATAAGTGCCCCCTCCCCGCGACAGGAATATGCATCCATCACTGCTGCAACATCAGTCACCTGAGCCACTAACCAAACCCGGGTCAGCTGGGCCACCAGAGTAGCCAAGTCCCTTCTTTTCTTGGCACTAAAAAGGGTTTTGTGTGAAATCTTTTACATTCTTCTCCTTTTGATACTCTTTCTTTAGCTCTGTAGTTTAGAAGTTCTACCAACAGCGGCAGAAACAAGAGACATGAGGAGCCCTGGAAAATATTGATCTGCTTTTCAACTGAAGTCTATAAACTTGTCTCAGAATATGACTGAGAACCCACTAGCTCTGGGATCCGTTCTACGACTCTTCCTGAAACAAACCCAGTTGGCCCCCTATTTTTGAGGAGGGCATAGGTGGGACGGGGACAGGATTTAGAAACTAGAAGGGTTGGGGTGCTTTACCAGTGGAAGGGGGAGCTTGACAGAGTCACAACTGTTCCTCCTCAGCTGGTGTCAGCCTAAAGGACCTCCAGGGTTTATAATCTTGCTGTGTTTTCCATTATCTTCTATAGCACAGCTTCTTCTCTTTTGTGTTGCTTACCTTTTTCTCATCTGGAGAAGAATGGCCAGTTTAAGTTATTTTGGGCTGTACGTTGGGAGCTAGAAATGAAAAAATACTGCTTCACCTGCATGGTCTTTACTTTTCCTCCAGCCTCTTAACACTTTCTCAGCTGGGGTTTGAAGTGGAGGCCTTTATTTGCAGGGACATTAAGGAGCACTGATGCCTCATGATTTAACAGGGGTTATTCCCTAGACATGTCACTGAATGAATAACTCTGTAGCCAATACTCTGCATTAGGCACCATGTGCATTCAGCCATACTTTTTGGAATACTTTGCCACCAGGATAGAGAAGGTGCACAAGTAAAGCATCTCCTGTATTAGATCCCTGTCTTCAATCCTCTTAGCCACAGGCTTCAGCTTATAAAAGACAGAATCCTGGAACTTGGGCATAAGAGTCTGTCCAGCCAAGGTCCCAAAAGCCAGGGTAGCAGGAGTCTATTTTCCCCCCAGTGTAGTTGAGAACTCTACTCTCCCTGTCACTGATGATGGGATTCCTGGATGGAGCCAAAAGGGATTCTTTGCTGGAATCCAAGGATCACAACTGGATCAGCCAGAAGGTACTTGTACTGGAACTTACAGAAATCCTGGACCCAATAAAAACATTCTGGCTTCCTAATAGAATGGGGAGTGGAGTCAGCTCCAATGATGAATTTACAAATGCACCTTCCAGGACATTAAGTCCTGTGAGTACATTTTTCCATCCAAAGTCTTCCTTCCTTCATCCTGTGAATGCTGTCTCCAAAAAAAGAGATGATCTGATTGAGAAGCAGACAATAGGGTGTTCCTTCCCATCAGATTCATAGCAAAGAGAAGAATGGTATTTGGTCTACATATGACAATTCATCTGTCATAAGAATCTGAGGTATTACAGAATCATCCATCTTGGTAGGTTCTACTCTCTTCTTCTTGGAAGTAATCCAATACCACCTGCCTAGATTTCAAAAACCTCATGAATTCCTGGGCCAACTGGAAGAGGTCTCTGGAAGAAACCTGGGTTGTGGTCTGGGATGAAGAACTGCTCGGTCTAAGTTGAGGCAAGCTAGCAGGTGCTGGACTGTGCTTCTGCATTTTAGGCCCCATCTGAAAAGGTAAGGTAAATTCATTTTGCAGGCATCTGGACCTGGGCAAGTATCCAATACCCAAATACAGTTTCATGGAGACTACTCTCAAGAAAACACTGAAGAAATGTCAACGTTTCTTTCACTGATGGCTGTACCAGAAAATAGGTTCATAAGTTAGTACTAGGCTAACTGCCCTTATGGGCCATTTTTAAGCCCAGCCAATTACCCCATGTCAGAATCAAACCCTGCACCTTGTGTTTCTAAGGTAAGCAACTTAACCATTACGCCAACCTCCCACCCTCAGAAAACCTCAGAAAGACCTCCAAACTGACTGATGGTATGGCAGTTTAGTCTGGAAAGGCATGCCTAAAGCCAATGGTGTGATGGCCTTCAAAGGTGTCATACCAGAGGTCTTGGCCAAATCCAGTTCTGAGGATGGAATATCACCGTCACCAGAAAATGTCTGGCCTCAGAATGACTATCACCATTGTCCTGAATTTTCTCTTTGGGGATCTTCTCCAAGTACACTGTTTTCTTGGATGACGTCATGATGAAACAAGATCAAGCATATGCCTTCATTAGACCTACATATTCCCCAGAGAGATTTTGCCACATGACCGGTTGTTTTCAGAGTGAATTTGGGGAGGTGGGGACAACTATCAATGATGTCCTCCATCCCTATGCAAAACATACAGTATGAATATAAATTCTCGTGAGGAATTTGCTTCCTACACTCAAAACAATTCTTCACTTTTTTTCTATTTCACTATACATCTAGGAAGATGCAATTACAAACATAAGCAGAAGTGCTACCCTCTGGGGTACTTAAAGTTTACTCTAGAAACAGGCCAAAATGTCTGTACTGCATACAACAAACAATGAACTCTGGCAAGAAAGATCTGAAGATGCCTGGCTCTGTGGTGCAAAGTAATGGAGCCTTGACTGTGAACCAGGTGTCCTGAGTTTGATTAGCAGCCCCCAGCACTGGAAGAATCAAGCAGGGAGGGAGGGCACTGAAGAGGTGTGGCCCACAAACCTTTCCCAGGGGGAAGGACTGGTTGCGAGCACTGGAAAGCACTGATTATGTGATTTCTTCACAAGAGAACAGAGGAACCATTCATTTTGGTAGAGGATGGGAGGGCAGGGATGCTGCTGGCACCATCCATTGTGGAAATGTGGAACAACTAGAGTGGATAGCCAATTGCACACCCATTCATTTCTGTAAGCCAAGCATGTGCAGAGGAGTATAGTTTAAGGTAAAAACCTGGAACCACTCTTGATGGCTGCCTAATTAATGGCACCTTCCAGTCAACCTATGCCCTAATGATGGGAATAAATGAGCCAACTGGCTAGGAGGGGCTGATGAAGGTCAGGCTAGGCAGATGGGACATAAAAAAAAAAATCACAAAAAAAGATCTAAAGATGGTGCCAGCCAGTGCTATACCACTAATGTCTAGACATCTAAGTGGGAGGGAATCAGTTGAAGTCAGCAGGGAAAAGGCAGAGTGGTGAAAGATGGACAAGCCATTTGACTTCTGCAGGCAGGAATACTAGAAATGATGACTGGATAGTGCATGACAACAAACACGTAATTTACCACCTGCTAAGGTTAAGTATTGTTTAGACATTCTGTAGAATTAATTTTCTGTCTTTTGCAAAAGACAAACAAATGAAAGTTCATCACAATCATCGAGTTTATGTCAGAGAGAATCTTAGACATCTGTGCACTTTGAGTCTATCAAGTGAGTCACCCTGTTTGCTCATTCCATATAGGGAAGAGGACGATGAACAGAGTACAGACAGAAACAAATAAGCAAGTATTCAAAAACATTTAGTACATAGAGTTAACCAAAACAGCATGATAAGAAGTGAAGTGCTGGGAGGGGGCGAGTCTATCAAGTGAGTCACCCTGTTTGCTCATTCCAGAAAGGGAAGAGGATGATGAATAGAGTACAGACAAAAACAGATGGGCAAGTATTAAAAACATTTAGCACATAGAGTTAACCAAAACAGCATGATAAGTAGTGAAGTGCTGAGAGGGGGTGATTCAAAGACACTTGTAGCATGACCATGCTATAGGGAACAGTGCAGAATGCAAATTATTGTACAATGTTAAACAAATGAGTGCCTTCATTCAAATTAAAATTCGCAGTATATGCAAATGACAAATCAAACATTGCGATAGACTTCAGATGTACATATCCAGAGTTATCTGTTCAGAATTTCAGAATATAACTGTGTATAACAGCTTCTAGGAAGAGCAGCAGCCTTAGCTGAACAAATGTGTGTGGCCAGCTGTGATGTTGCAAGTCATCACCCTCTGCATCATAGATGGGTCTATCAGCAACTAACAATCTACCACTTCCATGACCAGGACATTGTTGACCACTACTTTGTATGCAGGGACATTACATGAATCAACAAACGTACTACCCACACATGAAGTCAAGGTGGATGTATAGACAGTCCATTCCAGTGAGCATGAAGTTTGTGTAGCATTAACTATCCTTGTTACAAGGTCCTTTAAACATGTAACAGGGGACTCCTTAGGAACTTCGCAGGCATCATCCTCATGGCTCCAAGTTTCTTGACATGACACTGCAGCATGTGGAGGAGCATATATGATTTCCATAGTCAGCAAAAGACAGACCCAACTATTTGCAAGCATTTTACAACACAGCCCATTTCCTTGAGGTTCTAGAGGCTACAGATTATATCCATGGTGCCATCAAAGTCCCACCTGCTCCATGTAGTTTCCAGGACCATCATCAGGAAGGGCTTCCATTCTATCAACTGCCAAGTGGCACGTTATGCACAGGGTATTATATATAACATGCGTGTGTGCCACCCAGTCAGTGCCCGTGACTGCCATATCTGGCACATATGCAATCCCAACCAGCATTTCATGCATGGTGACTTCCTATAGGGTTATCCACCTGGAAGATGTACACTGCCAGGTACTCGGGCCAGGATATATACTTCCTGTTTAAACAACACACACATAACGGTGTTCACAGTTATGTGTTACAGGTGATGCTGCCTATGTCTTGAAACAGTGGATGCAGACTCTCATCCAAAACCTTCAGATCATGGATGGCTAAGATGACATACAACATCACACATTGACAGCATTCTGTGTCTTCAAAATACGTATTTAGACTTCTATTTCTGCTACCTGGACACATGTGGTAGTGCACTACAATAGGCACCAGAGGCACACAGTCAGTTACTCTTATAGAGTGTACCATGTTACAAAATATAGCAGTATGCAAGCAGATAACTTGCAAACATAACAGCACTGCCAGAGAGACTTACTGTAGCAGCAACAGGTGAGGAGTCAGGAACAAAGTCATCAGGAAGAACAAACTGCAGCACCTATGGAAGATAAAGGTTGGCACAACATATTATGGCACTGGCAATCAGGTGGTGTCAAGTCCTCAAATATAGGTCATGGTATAGACAACACAGAATAAAACAGTTGCATGTATTCACACACCCAGGCAATGCATTGCAGTGCACTGATTGGCCACTCTACAATCATCATCGTCATTTGCACAGGTGTGTAGGGAACAATGACAGCTGACAACAATGCTGTCAAATGGGCAAGGGTCACAGGAGGTGGATTTGATAACTACTGAGGGTGGAGTAGTGTAGTGGACTGTGAGGAATCAGGGATATCATCATCATCCAGCAGTGGGGCGGGGCCACCATGTAGTGGAATAACTATGTGGTCCAGCAGTGTCAGGGCATAATGAGTTCTGCATTACAATGGTGTAGCAAAGGAACTCCAATGAGGTGCACCACGGGAGCCGATAGGTAAAAGATATCCATGACCCAGATGATGACCATGGCTAAACATGGCACTCAGTCAGCAGGGGATAAGGACATTGTGGAGCTTTGGGCAGCATGGTCATACATCTCGGGTGGGGAGGGGAGCCTTATGAGCAACATCGGCCACAACAGTGAGCCTGGCCATTATCAGGCGTGGTGGAAGCTGTGGCTAAGGATGACACTTATGCAGTCTCCGGAATGGTTTAAGTCCAGCTTATGACCATTCTCCTCGTATCTGAATCCTTGCATAGTCACATGTGATATGGCCATCATAACTACAAAAACAGGCAGCTGCCACCACCCTAAAGGACACACCGAGAGATGCCATGTGGGGCTACCAATGACCTATGTATGCATGCTTGCTCCATGTCTCCATGTGCCAGGCTACCCTGCATGTGCTGCAAACTTTCCCCCCATCCATGTATATGTTGCATGTTGTCACACAGGCCAAGCAGCATGATCAACATCATTACCACGGAGCAGGTAGCAGCTGTCGGCACCCGAATCACTGTCCTGCACATCTTATGATTAACGCCATATGTGTTACGTTTTACCTACGTTAGAGAAAGACCTGGAGTCGCCAACATGCATCTTTCTTTCTGTGGGTGTGCATACATGGGCGGCAGTGCAGATGACAGATGCCATCTGTGACAGTGACACTTGGAAGGGGCTAACATCAGCTAAACATAGGTGATAATGGAAGTTCAGCCTGCCCCTCCACTGTGAGATGATATGGGTGCATGCCCTCAGACATTAGTGCTGCTGCAGTGTCTCTGTCTCACCTGCTATGCTATAGGCAACTACCATTACTGTCAGACACAAGTGACCTGCTATTATGCATGTGCAGTGCCACTGTCTTGGATGCCCCACCAGTGGAACCTGTGAAAGCATAAACGTAACATACCTGTGGCAGTGCTGGAACATGTGCCTCACTCCCCTCAAACCACAGCACACACACAGCAGTTCTGTAAATACCACATGGGCACAACTATACCTTATGGTGTAGGGTATTGCATTTGAGGAGTGAGTCAACCTATTGATATTTGTTTGAACAAACATTAGTAGATGGAGTTAGTATCACAGAAACAACTTTTACCAACAATGGTGTTCTCTCTCCTCCACTGTTGTGCAAACTCACAGAATTCTGAGGGGTGTGAGGGTGTCCTCCACAGACTTGCCCCTCTGTAAAAACAAACCTTGCCCCTGAGGTTCACTGAAAGCTGTTTCTACATTTTTTTAATCTATTGGCATTTGAGTAAATGTCTGGTAATAGACAGACAAAGAGTGACACAGTGGCATTGTAACTGCAGCCTTGACATAGATGAAAAACAGATATGCATAGGTATTGTCCTGAATAAGTCAATCTCACAAGTGGGTCACTGTATAACAATAAAAGTATACTTGCTATTACTAACCAAGTGCATCTCTTACAACAGGGTACTCAACACCAGCCCACTTACAACATTCAGTCTAGAGAATTTGCTCACACACCTTGGAAAGGGATACCAGGAGTTCACCTACCTCTGTGAACCACTTGAGTATTGGAGGTTCATCTTCAGTGGTAGACTTGTTCCTGGTGATGATTTGTGTTTTGGTTTTGATGTGCAGCATCATAACACTGATGCTGAAATGCACCTGCTCTAGCGTATTTTATGGCCTCCCACAACAGTGAAGTCTTGCACTACTTCCTGACACACCTGGTCGTGAAAGGACTTGTCAATTTTACCTTTGTCCAAGATGCAGAGCCCGCATGTGCATACACAGTAACATCAGTCTCCTGGTTGGTGAACTTTTCCAGCCATTGCTTCTCTCATGCACCGATGACAAAATGTGCACACCTTTAAATTAGACATGGTTAGTGATGTGCACAACTGTCATCCTTGTCTAACTCCTATGACTCAGCTCTCCCCCCTTCCTCCATATGGTGGCCACATACCTGTATGCAGTTGTGTTTGTGTCATGCCGCCTCACATCATGTCCCATTCCACCAGCAGCAATGCACAAATGATCACTACCACTAACTTGCAAAACTGTGCTGATATCTGGTACTGGTGTAAACATCCTGAGACTCTCCCTTCTCTTTAACCCATAGTCATGGCTTGTGCACAGGGGCCACTGTGTCCCCAACAGAAAGTCTTGCACTCTGTGCATGTAAGACGCACTGTGCCCCTTCCATCTGGAAATGTATCGGTCATCCCTTCCTGTTGTGTTCATAGTCATGTATCATGTAACCCCCCCCCTTCACCATGAGCTGGAAATTTGCTTGTCCTGGCTATATACTGTGTTACCTCACCATCAACTGCTTCTACTCTGTCGCCGCTGCTGCCACCCACTAAAGGTGCTCAGTACAATGGAGAGTTAGACTACTAGGCATCTTTTCTTCTTTCACTATGCCTATATCATAGTTCAATGCATTCACAAAAGTCTTATTCCTAACAAGCTCATTTTAACATGGTCTTTTGCAATATGGTGACAGAGCCGTTTACTGGTCTAAAATGGGTTTTATAACATGGTCTTTATGTTACTGAAGTAATTTAGAGTGATCATCTTTGAACTGCTATCATATTGCATTGAAACAACACATCCAGGCAATGCTAGCACATTCAAACTTAACATATCCCATTAACCAGGAGATGGGCAATACTACGCCCCAAGCACAGAGACTGCGACATGCACATCACAGTAACACTGTACTAGTAAATACACTACTCTACCACTGTCCAACAATGCACATTATTTGATGTCCAAATGTGTGGATGTGCAGAGAACAGAATGACAGCTTCATGTCTTGACCAGTTGAATGGATATGGCCTTTTTAGGTGCTGTTTGAAACAGGGGACCTGCCTAACACACAAAGAAATGTCTGTATTGGCTGCACAATGACTATCAGAAGTGACTTCTGGGTTATTATTCTGGCCCATTACATAAAGTGTACACTTGGCACTACCTTGGCCAGGGCAGTCAGTTATGCAACTGGCATTCACCTGCTCTAGGGAGTTGTGCAGGCATTGCTACAGAAACCTGTGATGGTGCCACCCAAACCAGCTTTGCCAGTAGGAGGCAGAGGTTAGGAAGTGCAACAACTGTATATATATTTGGCTATTGTCTGATTCTTTGCCATTTTGACAAGTTCTCAGTGTACTGATTTTCCATGCATATTTTTACAGAGGCCAAGGAAAGAAACCTCAATGGGGAAATCTGTTTCAGGAGGGTTAACAGACTTTCCAGCCTGTGGGGCATGTACACTATGTCCATGACTGTATCGTGCAACATGTAATAATGTGTTTCACTTTTTCCTCACTATTTTTTCTCTCTTCTTCTATAGGACTAGCTATGGCAAAGGTTGTGGAGTGGTACTGGGCACCTGGATCAATGCCAGCTGACATGTGAAGTGTGGGTCACCAGTAGTCACCTGGCCTGCTGACCAATAAGGATGAAGGTCACACTGCCAAAGGTGATCTAAGAGGGCTCAATAATAGCATCCATGGCCACCACTCAGAAGAGAAAGCGGGGGCTTCTCTTCTGAGGGTGCCCATCCAGCATCAGGTGCAGCATTTGCACAAGAAATGCACCAGCAGAAGGGCAGAAAGGGTAGATTTATTAAGAAATTTATGAAAATATTTGGCATGGAAGATGTGAATTCAGTAGTAGAAGTTTGGAGTGAATTTACAAATTACTCCTCAAGATACAAAAACTGGGCTAGGCTAGACAGAGCTTACATTTCAGAGAACATGTGCATTTAATTAAAAGATTTGATACTATACTTCAGATCGTGTGCTGATAATAACTAAAATAAAAACACAGGGTAATGAAATAAAAATGAGACACTGGCACTTTCCTATCTACCTGTTGAAAAGGGAGGAACTTAAGGAATAGGTAGTGGAAATTATTTAGGAGTTATTAGAGAAGAAATTTCTTCTGAAAATGGGATAAAATAAAGTGGAGTTTAAAGAGAGATGTGGTTAAGAAGTAACAGGAATTACTTAGAGGGACTGACAAATGTTAAAGCATTGCAGAACTGGGTGAATCTCACAGAACAAGAGGAGCAACTGTAGAGTGCTAAGCAGAAAATAAAGGATTACCTCGATAATATGCATGAGTTTAGAAAGACAGCTGTTAAGCAACTGTTTTTATTTTATTTATTTATTTATTTTTTTTTTCTAATCATGCCAAAACACAAAAACTTTTCTCTCTGACTCAGGCAACAGAAAGTAGAAAAGGTTATCGTCAAGCTTAGGATGCCTATAGCAAGGAATACAACAAGAAATCCTGTGGAGGTACTAGAAATATTTTTAAAATTTTATGAAAGTCTGTATAAAACAGAGAAATATGGAGATTCATAAACATTTCCATGTGTACCTTTTCCTGAAGGATTAAATATGCCAAAGTTAGAGGTAGAAGAGGATTAATTACTAATAGTTAGGATAGGAGGAGATGAGAAAAAAATTATGACGTATAACCAACCAACCAACCGGAAAGTCACCAGGAATAGATGGTATTCCTGTTGAAGTTTGGAAGCTAGGAGGGAAAAAACTGATGAATATCTGGAAGGTTTTGTTTAACGGCATTTTAACAAGAGGAGAAGCACCAACCTCCTGAAAGAAAGTGATGGTGGCTGTAATACCTAAAAACCCATTGAATTCAGCTTCATACAAGCCCTTTTCAATCCTAAACCATGATTACAAAGTGTTCAAGTCTATAATGGCTAAAATAATGGCAAAGGTGATGTCAAAACTGACAGACGTGGATCAATGTGGTTTTGTGGAGGGGAGGCAAATATTGGCAACATTAACATAACACTGATGGCCCAGAGGGAAGCTGAATGTAAGAAAATTCCATTGTTGGTGGTGGGTCTTGATGCAGAGAAACCATTTGACAGAGTACGAAGGTTGATTAGGTGTGGTTGATATGAGGGACCGGAGGAGAAAAATAAAGTGAGTGGGTTCCTCTCTGACAATTTCTGTTTGAGCAGAGGAACCAGGCTGAGGTGTCCTCTTCCCCCTTTGTTATTTGCACTATATTTAGAACCACTAGCAAAGAAAATAACAGACTCTCGAATTCAAGGATTTAATTGGCACGGCAGTCAAGAAAAGCTGGCTCTATTTGAAAATAATATTATTTTATAACTGATAAAACCAGAAAACGACATTTCAGTGTTATGGAACATTTTGAGGCAGTTTCAAACCTTTTCAGTTTACAAAATTCATGAAGCTAAAACAAAGGCAACAGCTGTACATTACGTACCCACACATAAATTGGTTCAGCAATATCCATATTTATGGGGACATGATAAAATGAATTACTTAGGAATATGGATTAAAAGGATTCTGGTGTCGCAGTTAAGGATATGTGGAAAGAGACTAATAAAACAGAATACAAAAACTGAGAAACTGGAAGGTCTGTTATATGGATAGCAAGATACGAGCAGTTAAAATGTTTTTAGCCCCTTTAGTTTTATACACAGATCAGGCATATTTTATCAACCAGAGGAGAAATTATGGAGAGCAATTGATAAAGAGGTGAAGGATTTTATCTGGGAGAGGAAGACATTAAGATTCAAGTGGGATAAGGTGATTCTTCCAATTGAACAAGGCAGTTTGGGATTACCAGATTTGAAAGGGTTATTTCACGGCTACACAGATAAGGCTCCTATACATAGCACAAGTAGAAACATATAATTCGAAGTGGAAAGGGATGATGATGATGATGAAATGGGAGAAATAACTAGAGACTGGGATTTTGAATGTAGATCCCAAAGAAGAATAACAATGACCAAGCAGAATATTGCATTTATAAAGTAGTAGAAAATATTCTAAGAACTAAGCCAACACAGGAATGGAGAAACGAGATTCTGCCGATATGGATGGTTGCAACTAGGGATACAGTCAATAGGCAAGAGGGGCTGGAATTTATTGAAGAAAACTGGTAAAAGAACCAAGGTATTTGGAGCAAATAATTAGAGAGGGAAAGGTAATAGAATTTTAAGAGGCCAAGAATTTATTTGGACTGCAGGGCAGAGATTGCTATCAATCCTTGATACAGAAGGCAGAGTATAAGCAAAGAGAAAGAAATAAGGGGATCCTAAGTGAAAGATCAGCACATTTAAAAGAATCTAGAACAGAAGTTGCTATTAAAAAAGCAATAATTAGTACAGCATACAAAATATTGCATGATAAGTCTAAGAATTAATCAGAGGAGATTAGAAAGGGTTAGGAAGAGAGACTGGATAAGCAATTCACAAAGAAGCAATGGGAGGGATATATGCACGTCTCCCAAACATGCAACCAAGTCTAGGAGATTTAGGACCTTTGCTTGGAAGTGTTTACATAGGTATTTTTATACCCAAAGTAGACTCCAAAAATATTTTTTCCACAGGTAGACAGGAAATGTTGGAAATATAATGGGGTAGAAAGAGATAATTGGGAATATATTTTCTAGGCGTTAACGAACTGGCAGACTTTAAAGATTCCCTGAAAACTGCTCTGTCAGATATTGGGTGAGCAAACTGTTGTAACTAAGGAAATGATTTTTGTGAACTACAATATAGAATTGGAATTGTCTGGACATAGTAAGGCTTTGCTGAGTCTAATTATGATGGCTACCGAAAAAGCAATTACTGGAAAATGGAAATCAAAATCTAAACTAACTTTACTAGACATAGTGAATACAGTAACAGAGATAAAACAACTGGAACTGCAATCTTTAGAAAAAGGTAGGATCAAATTACATAGGAAAAAATGGGAATTGGAACAATACATGTAGAGGAGGAACAAGATTTATAAGATGGCAGGATTTGAATGAGCTAAGTAAGGTTTGACTAATGACTGGATAGATTATAAGTATGTATAATGTTTGCAACTACAATTACATCAACATGGTTTGTGATGTACAATGTTTGCAACTAAAATTATGTCAATATGGTTTGTTTTTATTTATATAAATGTATACCAGCCTATGTCATACATGTTACTTTAATAAAGGTGTTTCTTGTTAAAAAAATAAATAAAAGTTTTGCACCTGCAGTTCGCCACCTGCATCAATACAATGAAGTACCTCCTGGTATGGCTGGTAGAGTGACGCAACTGTCCAGTGATCATCAGGCCAAGAGAGACAGAGCTTGCCCAAAATGTCAGACACAGAAGTGACTGATGTCTAAGTGGCGTCTCCTCTGTGATGGTCACACAGACCCACTGTGCCCTACCCTAGTCTCTCATCCTGGTGTTCCCCTCCCTTATGTGTCATTCTGCTTACCCAGTTTGTAGCTCAAACCACCAAATTAACAGTTTTGTCCTTTGTGTGCAAGTCTGTGTCATTGTGTCGATACCTCCCCTCTCTATGTCAGCATTTTTATGTTTGCTTTATCTGACACTTCTGCCATCAATACCCTCTCTATCCACTCCACACAAGCTCTTTGTTATCTTTGCTATATATCTTTCTTATTCAAATATATAAATTCAAGACCTGCCCAAAAACAAAATGCCCTTCTTACCCAGCAATAATTTATGGTTCCCTGATGTGTGCTCCACTATTTGCTGTCCCCCTTTACTATCTCGCCTTTTCGTCCTCATTTAAATAACAATAAACTGTGTTAGCACTCTGTCGCACTGGCACTCTGTGGCCTGCCCACACTGCCTGACATGCCTTTATAAGATGTGATGCTGCTCACCCGAGCATGCACTGCCTTGGACATGTTACCCTAATATTCTTGCCATGTGACTGATTGTACAGCAGCCCTTACACTACTGCTCGGCAGTGTGACTGCTGACAGTAACATGGCTGCTCTAATTTGTATGTAGCCCTTTTCTTGAAATACTGATGCTGTACTGATCCTAGTACATGCTTAAATGGTGTAAGTTCCTGTCATGCTATGAAATCCTTGATATTTACTGCTTGGCCATGGCAAAAGGAATGTTTCTGAATACCCTTCACCCCAGAGTATAGCACCATAGGATTAGAAAACACACATGACATTTTTCTCAGTGAGACTCTTTTTTGGAATATAAAGCTCCATAACCGTCAGAACTTGCATTTACAAAATCTGATCAGCATAAAAGTGACCAGAAAGAATGTATTCCATGACAGAAGGATAAAAAATATGATGCTGTTATAATAAAGAACAAAAAGGAATTTATCCACCACAAAATTCAAGTTCTACTCCAGAAATCAATTATAAAGGTGCTGTAAAGCTGCAGAACTTTAGGAACGAAAGTAAATTCCCGCTCTTGTTGTACAACAGAACAAGGTGGGGAAGCAGACAATACCCAAGTGCATACCCATCAGAAACTACTACTTGAAGCCTAAATTACACAAGTATAAACAGATGCAACAGAAAACTGTGAAGGAAACAAAAATGCATAAGTTGTAACAATCAGGAATACGCAAAGTAAAAGGTTACTGGCATTCATGTAATGATGACCATTAAGACAACTTTGAGGATAGTCATCTGGTGATGAACAAAACTTTCAATTGGTTAAAGGAAGCAGAAAGGGGGTTTGTTGTATTCTCTAGTGATACACTCAAGTTGAGTGCTTAAACTCTCACTTTTGAAGCACTCTGTATGTAATGAAAGATGCAATGTTTCATTGTACACAGTGTCAATACAATGATATACTGATTCATGCACTGTATATAATGAAAGGACCACTACCACATTTATGATCTTATGATGTAAAATAACGAGCAGTTTTCTCAAAGGATTTAGGCTATAAGGTGCTCACAAGTTTCATTCTATAACAGGTTTGATTCCTTCCATTTCTACATACAGAGTGAGTGCCTTTTAGCAAAATAAATAACTATAACCAGACATTCTTCAAGTTACTCATGCAAAATATGCACTTATGCCTATTAAGTTCATCCAATCAGCAAAAACAGTAAACTCTCAGTTAAATGGCACCCATGGGGATTGGTAGATGCCAGATAACTACAGTTTCTGGTTGCCTGAGAGTTACTATTAAAAACAGGCCTGACTAATACTGTACCCTATACTATTTGGTCGGTTTGACTTGTTCTCAGGTTGGGGAGAGAGAGAGAGAGAGAGAATTTATTCCCATCTTCCTTTTTAAAACTTTAAAAATTATAAGGTATGCTTATGCTGGGGGGGTGGCAGAAAGTGCAACACATGAAAATTGTACTGTATTTCTTCGATATTGTTTTGCTTGTTGCTTGAGTACTGGTTAATTGAGAGTTTACTGAGGCTAAATTGATAAACAATTAATAAACTATAACAGACATGTTCTTACAGGATCAGTTGTTCTGCAAGAGGACCATTTTTGATGGATCTTCAACTAGCTAACCCCCTCCATTCTCTACCACTCAAACTTGGGCATCCTTTTTCTAAAAAATCCTACATTCTGGGAAGTCTGCATGGCTTGACACCCACAAGCTATTGCTACCAAATATTCAAATACAAAAAAAAAAAAAAATTAAAAACTGTTCCCCAGTGGAGTAACTTATCTGCAAACTCAGAAAGCCAAAGCTGCCCAATGGCCTGAGGATGCTTTCAAAACTATGCATTCAATCCAGGGCAAACTGCAGAAAGAAATAACTAAATATAGTTTAGGTGAATGTCCCTTCAATACTACTGATGTTCTGACATCCTCCTGCCCTGGAGGGGAAACATGCAAAGCTCTTAAAGTCAGGTCATTCATTGAGACTTCTGCAATAAAAGTCCAAAGACTTATTACTGCAACAATGAATTATACATTCATAAGATCCAATGCCTGAAAAGTGTGACTTTCAAACCCAAGCCATAAGCACAAGCAGGTTTCTATAAATAAAGAAATAAAGCAAATTTTACAGCATATCATTAAACAAGAAATATTTTAAGTCAGTCAGGTTTGTACTTTTATAACTAAAAAGCAGATGGTCAATCATCATCTAAAGGATGATGGCAGGAATGTGATCCACACTCATCAAGGAAGGCCCTCTTTTAAAAATTATCTGATAATTTAAACAAAAACATCCCTGATGAGCCCATGGCTGGGAAGAATCCTTTGCAGTACCTACCACAGTGGAAGTTGATAGCAGACACTACAAGAACAAACCTTAAACAGCAGAGTGCTGGAGAACACATTTCTCAAAGATGCTCCAACCTCCAGATACAGTCAAGACAATACTCCTTGATAAAGGTGTGCAATGAGGACCAAGTAGCCATGGCATAGGATTGTAAAACAGATGGTCTTGAAGAAAGCACTGGAAGGAGCCAATCGCAGAGTACAGTGGGCTTTGAGGACAGAACTAACCAACAGGTATTTATCCAACAGATGGCAAAAGATAATGCAGTTGGTAATCTACTTGGAAAGTGTTTATCAGACAAACTAATGACCCTCCCTCCCTCCCTCCCTCCCTGAAGGGAAAACAAACAACTGAACTGTATCTTTTTTTTTCTCAATTTTTTTTTTAATTTTTCAAATACATTTGAATGAATTCCATAGTATTTATACATAACATCTTAAATAACTATGTACACCATTTACATTAGCCTGACACTAAAACAGATCTTAATGTATACAATTACTTAAGTATGTCCAATCCATTATCAGAGTGTCTGATCAATTATTGTATAGTGTCAATCAACAAAAATACTTTTCCCCAAGAGTTGTCAATAAATGGCTTTGGATAAATTTTTAGTTCTTTAATTTTAATTTCCAATAATGCTGTGGTCTTCAGTAGGCTGTAGAAGTCTTCCAAAGTTGGCATTGTGTTTGTATTTCATCTTCTTGTTATACACTTCCTTGAAACTGCAAGCATAGTCCATACTAGATACATGTTTGACCTATTCAAATGAGGACCTTCGTTCACATTTAATAATACAATATCTTTAGTTCAATAAAATTATTCATTAAAGCTTGTAGAACGTTATTAATACCATGCCAAAATGGCTTAATTTTAACACAATCAAAGAAAATGTGGTTCCAATCAGCATTGTGTACTTGCTCACATCTACAACATATTCCTTTTATGGAAGAACTAATTTTACTGATTCTATCTTGAATTAAAAATGCTCTGTGCAAGCATTTCCAATTAAACACTTTCCAGTATTGTGTAAAGGATGCATATTTTATCGATAAGATATTTGTTTTAATATCTGTGGTTAACTGTATTGAGTGCCCTTTTGTTATATATTTCCAATATGAGGTTTTGGGTGTTGTTTTATAGTCTAAATTTTGAAATACTCTTTCCCATGTCAAAGTCATTATGTATGATTTCATATATGTATTTCATAAATTTAGGTATTTCTTTAAATGAAGAAATACCTAAATTTAAAGAAATATCTAAATTTAGGTATTTCTTTAAATGAAGAATGGTTAATTATTCTACTTAAATTTTGCGAATATGAGAGAATACTCTGTAAAGTTAGCCAGTCCTGTTGTGGAATTTTGTATGTTGTTTTTATTACTTGCATATCTAAAACTTTTAGTTATTTCATACATTGGAGCCAACAAACAAATCCTTTCTGTTCCCAGGAATTAATCATTTGTCTATATATTTTATGTGTAAAGTTCTTTGTGACTATAAAAATGGTGTTAAAAGATCAAATCAGATTTTTAAATCTATATTTGCATTAATAATTTTCCTAAATGAGTCAATGCAATAATTAATCATACGGGTTTGTGTTTAGTTATGTTATATTGCATACTAATACATATGTGGCATGGCAAATTGTTTTTATCTGTTATTTTCATTTTTTTTTCTAAATCAAATTCATTTATTGATATTACAATTAGTAATTATTTCCGATTTTCATAGTAATTTGGACTTATCCAATCCGAGATTGTTTTAGATACTGATGCTTTAATATATGTTTCTATATCAGGAAAGTTTAATCCTCCCGGTTTCCATAGTCTGATATGTATTAAAGCTATTCTGTTTCTTTTGGGAAACCATACACATTTTATTAGGCATAAAATTATTTCTTTAAGTATATTCCTTTCTGGTAACAGTTACATTGCCAAGGCTATATACAGGATCTTGGGCAGTAAAAACTTCTTTATTAACTGTAGTCTATCTTCAAATGTTAATATTATTTTGTTCCATTTTCCCCACAGAGATTTTAATTGTATTGATGATATTATTGTAGTTTTTTGAGACTATTTCATTATTATCCTTGCATAACTCAATCTACATATTTTAAGGTAGATTCTTGTTTCCCTATGATGTGATCCCCCTTAGTCTGCAGTTCTTTTTTTTTAATTTAAAAACAACATTTTTGATTTTGATTTATTGAGATGGAGTCCTGAAGTCATGTGAAATTTGTCAATATATCTAATTTTTCTAATGTCTCTTTTGTATTAGATAATGCTAGTAATATGTCATCAGCAAATAGCATTACTTTAGAACTGCAATGTTCATAAACATCTATTCCTCTGATTTTTATATTGTTACGAATTGAAACTGCCAATATTTCAACAGCCAGAGCAAATAGAATCGGTGACACAGGAAGTCCTTGTTTAGTGCCTTTTGTTATATGTATAGATTCAGAGGTAAAACAACCTAACTTGACATACACTAAATTATTTGTATATATATATATATATATATATATATATATATATATATATATATATATATATATATATATATATATATTCTTTAGGAGATGAAGAAAGGATGCAGGAAATTCAAACAGCATTAGGATTTTGAATAAATAGCTCCAATTTAGGGAATCAAAGGCTTTCGCTATATCTAACCCAATTATGAGTGTTTCTTTATTTTCTTTATTACCATAATCTATAGAACAATTATCCTTTTAATATTCTCATGTGTGTGCCTATGATACATAAATCCAGTTTGATCATTTACTATTTTGGATAGTGGCATTTTCATTCTGTTAATATTGTCATAAATATCTTATAGTCATTATTTAACAATGATATAGGACTACATGAGGTACAGAAGGTTTGTGGATTTGTTTTCCCTTAGGACTGGTGTGATTAAGGAATATCTCCAAGAGGGTGCTATTAAAGCTTGTGACTGAATTTCTAATGAGTTTTATGGAAGAGGGATAGTATATTTGAAGGAAAAGTTTATATATTTCCATAATTATGCCATCTGCACCTGGAGCTTTATTGTTTTTACCCTCCTTTATTGTATCTGTAATTTCTTTGTAGGATATGGGTGCTTGCAGATCTAGTTTTAATTTCTCTGGTATTTTTTTATATTAGAACATTTTTCATCTGGATTTAACTGATTGATATGTATATTTTCTTTTTGGATATGTTCCATATAGTGATTTCTATAGGCATCAAGAATGTCACCTATATCAGAGACATTTTTCCCTTTCTTTTCATCGAAGATACTTTAAAATGTTATTAGCTTTTGACTGTATTTTGAATCTTGTGTATAAATTATGTAGATATATGGGAGAAGTGGCCAAGGTATTAATTTTTAGTTTTTCTAAAGCTAAACTAGTTTTGTGTGTTAGAATTTCATTGTATTTATTGTTTAATACTTCTACTTTCTTTTTCATCTCCAAATGATTTGGATTTTTTTCTGCTTTTACTCACAAAAGTTTGGATTGTAGATCTAATAATTCAGAATCCCATTCTCTGATTTTTTTTATACCAAGTTAGGGTCTTACCATATATGTAAGCTTTTAATGAGTCCCATATCATTATTTTATTCATCTCTGTGGTGTCATTAATATTTAAGAAGAACTGTAATTCAGATAATAATCAGGGTTTGAACTCTAATTTTAGTTATATATGCGGGAATTTTGGAGTTAAAGATTAATGGTTTGTACCCATTTTGAAGTTTTAGTATCAATGAATTGTGGTCTGAAAAGGTGCAGGGAGTGATTGAGAAATTAATGATTTTAGAGTGTAAGTCATGGGCAGCAAACATTTTATCTATTCTAGTTTGGGTACCAAATCTGTGATTTTAATGGAAAAACAACAAAGACTTATCTTCTTTAAATTTGAAATTATCTACAAGATGAAATTATTCTACCCACTTGTTTAAAGCTTTTGATACAGCAGATACACAGTGGTCTTTTATTTGTAGTTTCAGAAATATCAAATATACAATTAACATCTCCTCCTAATATTAAGCTGCCTTTATAATTATTGGAAATGAAATCCAAGTGTTTTTTTTAACAGTTCCTGTTGCAATGCCTGGGAACCAGTATAGTTTGACTAGGGTCCATATTATGTTATTATATTTAACTATTACTAATGCCATAAGGCCTTCTTTATCTTCATACTTATAAATGATTTATGGGTTAATCACATTTGTTTTCCATAAAATTGTTACCCCTTTTGTCTTTATCTTATACATGGATTCTGCCAATATCACACATTCCCTTAGGATTCCATTTGTAATTGTCATTTGTTTTAAAATGGAGTTTCTTCAAGGAAGACAATTGGTGCTTTGTTCAATTTTAAAAATTTCAGTAGATTTTAACTCTTGCTAGGATTGTTTAAGCCATTGGTATTTAAAGATAATAAAGTTAAATCCATCTTAGGTTATTTAGACTATGTATTTTTGTTTTATTGTGACTATTAAACATTTTCCTCTGATAACTATAAAGTATATGTCTGAGCTTTTAAAGGAAATTATCAGCTTTATACTTTTGCGTGTTTACCAATAAAGTAATGTTTTGGTCAGGAATATTAAAAATGTTTTTGTGAAATAAATTTAAATTAATAAATCCACGATATTAATTGGAAAAACTCAATAACCACATAGAAGAGAAGATCCAGTCCCTCAGTAGGTAACAAAATTCTTTAACAGGCAAAATTAGCATTTTTGTCTTCTGTACAAGACTTCATCAGATCTGAAGTCTTGTACACAAGACGAAAGCACTAATTTTGCCTGTTAATTAAAGAATTTTGTTACCTACTGAAGGACTGGACCTTCTCTTCTATCTGGTTATTAAATTAATAAATGTTAAGAAAACTAAGATCCACACCAGCCATGGAATGAAAATCATTCCTAATCTGATGGATAAACCTAAATCCATCAGATTATCTCTCATACCTTAACAATCCATAACATCTGAGCTCCATAAATTGAATCATATGGAGAATATATGTAATAGGAATAAGCAATATTTATATTATTTTGAACAGATATAGTACTAATGTAGATTAGACAGAATACTAATACAATATAAATGTCTATTTATTGTATAATCAATTAATATTTACATGAAAGATAGATGACAAGCAATTCAATCAAAGTAAAGTAGGATGTGTCATATATAAAACCTCAGTAAAAGATTATAGCACAGTTATTTAACATATTCAACCTTATTGATGAAGTCTTTCAAAACTTATTACTAAATATAAATAGATGGTAATATTTATACCTAATGTTTATAATACAATGTATTTTACTGGATATATCAGAAGTTATATTTCATAGTTTGCCAGCATATAAGTAATCACTTTGTTTGCTGCTAACTTACTTAAAGCATTAAGTTTGTTTTATGTGAACATTGATGAAAGTTAGTGCATTTTAATTATCAGTGAATCCCTCTTCCCCCATTTCCTACATATAAGGATTTTCATATACATCATTTCTTATTATAAAATTATAAAAATTATAGGTTAAAAATGACAAATTCACTTATTGTGATTAATGATTACAAGTTCCCTTTCCATATTCTTAAGTTGCCACTTTATGGTATATACTGAAAGTTTTTAGATTTAAATAGCAACATTCTACTTTGTATAATTAGCAATGGTTAAACTGAGTGATTATTGTCAATTTTATACTATTTGTTCAGAATGAGTGTTACATTCTGTGACATTCCTAGTTCAAACTTCTGTTTCCCTTGAACAACATTGTCAGTTTGATGTATAAAACATTAGTTACCTTGGTAACAGCTTAAGTATTATGTATGGTCAAGATGGGTTACAAAACCACAATTCAAGTTAAAGCAATTATATGACTTGTTATGCACATTTACTTATATGAGAAAATCATCATGCTTCCCCATGATGTTCAATATATACTGTATGTCATTTTTGACAAGTTAAAACAGTAGTGTTATTATACACAAGCCCATGTTTTTAAACTGAGTGTCTATTGTCAGCTTAATACTATTTGTTCAGAATATGATTGTTACATTCTGTGACATTTCAAGTTCAGGCTTCTATTGTTTCTCTTGAACTTTGTCAGTTTGATGTCCTGTATAAAACAAGAAGTTATGTACTCACCATAACGTTCAATGTATGCAGTCCATCTCGCCTCACATTCTTACCCGTGGGTTCGGAGCCGAACCTTGGCTCTGACTCGGCCATACTCTAGCTCAAAGTCTTCAATTGGCTCATGGCTAAGAGGTATCCCATGCTGCACTTCTCCCTTTCCCCAGATCTTGTTTGCTGCAAGCTCAGGCAATCACACCCCACACACAAAACATAGAGAGGAAGAGTCAGCCCAACAACAAAAGGAGTACTGAAACAGAACTAACCTCTAGGCCCTCCAGGAGGGGGAAGACGGGAGGGTAAGTAAGAATGTGAGGTGAGATGGACTACATACATCGAACGTTATGGTGGAGTACATAACTCCTTGATGTCATGTAGTCCAATCTCGTCTACATTCTTACCCGTGGGACAACATCCCCAGCACCTGCACCTTGGGTGGCTCAGTGGAAAATACTCCTGAGCACTGTGGAACAAAAGGAAGATCTGCCTCTGGATATCAAATCCAATTTGTAGTGACTGATAAAGGTGTGAGGAGATGCCCGTGCCACAGCACAAATATTATCCATAGATATCCTGGCCTGAAATGCCGTAGAGGTAGACATCGATAGTGTAGAATGAGCCTTCACCTTAAAAGGTAATTCCTTACCGCTTGAACATAAATGAAGGAAATACAACTAGAGATCCATCTGGATAGGGTTACTTTAGAAACAGGAGACCCAAGTCTATTGTCTGAAAACAAGACAAATAGCTGATCTGATTTCCTAAGATCCTTCATTCTATTTAAATAGAAACGCAATTGTCTATGAACATCTAGCTGGTGGAATTTAAATACTGCCTTATTAGGAAATTCTGGGAAAAATACAGGCCGCTCAATAGACTGGTTGAGGTTAATAACTGAAGCAACCGTTGGCATAAAGGAAGGATTTTGTCTGAGGGAAACCCTATCTTTGTAAAATACCAAGTAAGGAGGTCTAACTGACAAAGCTTGGAGCTCAGTGACTCGCCTAGCTGAAATGATGGCTACCAAAAAGATTGTCTTCAATGACAAATATTTCAAGTCACAAGTAGCTGCAGGCTCAAAGGGGGATGAAGTGAGACACTGTAGCACAAAACTGAGGTCCCATGGCATTACGAGATCAAAGACTGGAGGTCGAAGCAGCATAGTGCCCTTTAAGAATGCCTTACAAAGTCTATGCGCCATTAGACTGGATTCATTAGCGACATGAAAGGTGGAGATAGCTAACTGAACTTTAATGGTTGCGGCAGGTAACCCCTGACTGAAAAGCATGGAGAGAAATTCCAGAACTGATGAAATTGGTGCGGTGTAAGGGTCAATCTGCCTTTCATGAGCCCAGATGTTGAATCTTTTTCATTTACTGGAATAAATCTTCCTAGTAGAAGGCTTATGGGAAGAAGACAGAATATGAACTACTTCCGGCGACAAATAATGAAGCCTGACTAGTGATGGAACTGGAGTAGCCAAGCTGTCAATCGGAGGGTCTGAAGAGAGGGATGGAACTGCCCTGACATATGAGTCAATAGGTCTGGCTGTGGGTCCAGAATCCAGAGGTTGTCCATGAGAAAGGGATGGAGAAAGGGGAACCAAATTTGACGAGGCCAGTGTGGAGCAATCAGAATCCTTCTGCTTCCCAAGAATTGTGCTTTCTGAATAACCTTTGCTATCAGAGGAACCGGTGGGAAGGCATAAAGTCGACCGGCGGGCCGATCGTGAACTAGAGTGTCCTTGGGTGTCTCCCCCTGAGGGGGGATAAGGGTGAAGTATCTGCTGCACTTGGTATTGAGGGGGACTGGCAAATAGGTCGCAATGCTGACCCCATCTGCGGAAAATCTGCTCCGCAACCTGCTTGTTCAGGGACCACTCGTGAGGCATCAGAATAGCTCTGCTCAACCCATCTGCAATCACAATGGACTTCCCCAGAATGTGCATTGCCACAAGAAAGCATTGGGAAGACACTGCCCACTGCCACACTCGAATAGCATCTCTGCAAAGGGGGTATGACTTGGTTCCCCCCGTTTGTTCAGATACCACACCACCAACATGTTGTCCGAGTGGAATGCAATCGTCCCGAGTGGAAGAAAGCTCTGTAGTGCTTGCAACGCTAATAGCACTGCTCTCATCTCCAAGACATTGATATGCAAATGTATCTCATGCTCTTGCCACGTGCCTTGGACAGTCCTGCCGAGATAATAGCCACCCCACCCAATCGGGGAGGCATCTGTGGTTACCGTGGCAACTGGAAGAGGTGGATCGAAGAGCTTTCCCACATTGAGATTGCTGGTCTGAAGCCACCAGCGTAGATCCTGCTTGCACTTGTCTGTAATCATAATAAGATGGGAAAGCGGAAGGTGTTGTAGTGACCACTGGGCAAAGAGCAGCCACTGAAGGAGCCTCATGTGTAGTCTTGCAAGAGGGACTAGCATAATTGTGGCAGCCATTGTCCCTAACAATTTGAGAACCATTTTTGCCTTTACCTTTTTCATTGGAAGCAATGCGTAGACCTGTTGTTGCAAAACCTAAATTCTTTCTTGTGGTAAGGAAGCCCTCATGAGCACTGTGTCTAACTCGGCACATATAAAGGTGACACGCTGCGAGGGCAACAAGGCCGACTTTTCCCAGTTTAGTGTGATACCCAATCGCTGACAGAGCGCAATGGTGGCGTCCCTGGTCGTAGTAGTAGATGCCTGGTGGTGGCAGACAGGAGCCAGTCGTCCAGGTACGGAAACACTTGGAATCCCTGACGTCTCAACTGAGCTGTCACCACTGCCATACATTTGGTGAACACCCTGGGGGCTGTGGTGAGACCAAAGGGCAGGGCTTGAAACTGAAAATGACTGGCTCCCAGCCAGAAGTGTAAAAGAAGTCTGGATGCCCTGTCCATCTTTATATGGTGGTAAGCATCCTTGAGGTCGATGGAGCACATCCATACTTCTTTCCCCAACAATGGGAGAATGAACTGTAAAGTGGCCATTCGGAACTTGGACTTTTTTACATGGAGGTTCAACCGGCTGAGATCCAAGATGGGTCTCAGGTCCCCTGTTCTTTTCGGCACCAAAAAGAATCTTGGGCAAGTCCCTAATCCGAGCTGGTCTGAGGGGACATGCTGGATGGCTCCTTTTGCTAGCAGCTTTTGAACTTCTGAAGCTGCGGAATCCCTTTGACTGGGTGGGGCATCTGGGATTCTCTTGGTTGGCGGGGGATGAGAAGAGAAGGGAATATGATATCTTCCGGAAATTATCTTTAATACCCAATCATCCTGGTTGATGCCTTGCCAGGCTTCTGGGTATAGCAAAATGCGACCCCCGAGCGCTGGTAGGAGGAACCGCAAAAGGAATCGTGGTCCCCCTGATTACGCGGGCCTCCTCTACCTCTAGGGCGGCATCTACCTGAGTTAACACCCCCTCCCCTGCCTCTGGAGGGGGAATCACTTTGTGTCTTGAAAAAACCTCTGCGGCTTTCTGAACCACATCTTCCCACCCTTCTGACCCTTGGGATAAGGTCTAGAAGGGATGGAAAAAAAGACTGCCACAGCAGACAGGGTTTTTCCTTCCTGCTTGCACCTAGTGACAGTATCCTTCACCTTGGTTCCGAACGATGAACCGTCAAATGGTATGTTGGTGAACGTAGACTTGAAGGTCTCCGCAAAATTACACAGGCGCATCCAGGAGTGCCTCCTAAGAGAGACTCCAGAATTCGCTGCCCTACTCGCTCCGTCGGCTGCATGCGAGATCAGCCTAATGGAGGAGCTAGTAATGGAATTTAAGGTAGACATCTGGGCATTGACCTACTGAGCCACTGCGTCAGAAATGTTACCCTGCAGGGACTCTCCAAGCTCTTTTAGGAGATCTCTTTGGAGCCATGTAAAATGTGACAAATACGCTTCCCATACCAGTCCATGGTTCAAGACTCATTGTTAGGGGAATGGATGTTAGATGAAGTCTCAGCCAGTTCCTTCTTGGTGGCCGCTGCCACCACCATGGCATCTACTGGAACACCCTTTGTGAAAAATTCCTTGTCAACGGGGGTGGACAGAAAATTGTTGGGTCTCCTGGGGACTGGTTCCACAGTGTCCGGGATTTCCCACACCCTTCGACAAACAAGATCCAGGAGTTCATCGAACGGGGGAGAAACCCAAGAGGCGGAGAGTTGAGACCCAAAGGCCTTCAGGAACACAGACTCTTCCTCAGAGGGAGATTTGGAGGGCCAGTCGCCTCTCCGCTTCAAGTTTTCCAGGATATTTGAGAAAGAGATATCTTCAGAGGACGACTTGGGGGACCCCTCTGACTCCTCAGGGTCGGTATCCAAAGTTATAGACTCATCCTGGGAGTTGATGTGCTTCCTCTTGCACACACTTTTTTTGGGGGGCTCCTCAGGCAAACACTCTGGGGAGACCTCAGAAAGTTGGGGACCACTCACGGGGGTATCCTGAGGCCTTGGGTCTCTGCTGTCCAAGGACAGAGGGTGATAAGAAACTGATACCGGTGCTGGAGGGGGTAGAGTGTCGATGCCATCAGACGCAGCTAAGGACCTGGCCAGCACACTCCGCATGACCTCGAAAGCTGATCCCCCTGGCTCTGAAGAACGACCAACCGTGGAAGCCCTCGGGGCCAAAGGGATAAGGTCCAAAGCCGAGGCAGGGCCCAAGCTCACCCGTGCCAAAGCAACGAGCAGGAGGCTAGGAGCCGAAGATAGACCCGAGACCTCTCCCTTGGGTCCGACCGAGGAACTATGAGCCCCGGACCCCATGGACAGAGCCGACAGGGTCGGAGCGGAGATCAGAACTGAGATGCCAGGATGGGCTACTGGAGCTGACCTAAAGGCATCAGATGGAACAGACAAGTCTAGCTCCGAAGACTGAGAAAGGCTTGGAGGAGGAACATACGAGGATAGATGGTAAACGGGCTCCAGGGCCGAATGGGCTGGAGCCGAAAACAATTTGGTCAACACCGGTGATTGGAGCAGTCTCTGTACCACTCTATCCATATCATCGTCCGAGAGAGTGCTGGAGGACCTAGGGGATAAGGTCGAAGATCTGGACCTCCCCACAGAAGGAGACCTACGAGAAGGAGAAACCGGTCTAGTAACTGGAGACCGGCTTCAAACAAGTATCTCCGTCACCGGCTCCGAGAGACTGGGAGCCGATGCTAACTTGGTCAATTCACCCACTTCCTTCTGCCCCAAAGCCAATGGAGCCGAGAAAGCTAAAGTAGACTTGGCAACTTTCTCAGGCGGCTCCAATAAAACTGACGGAGCCGGAGAGCGTTTTTTTGATTTAGAGGTCTTGTCTGTTTTAGAGGGAGAGGACTTAGAACTGGAAGGCCTCTCCATGTCTTCTTCGAAGGAGGGTTTCAGTAATCCCTTCAGAATCAGTTTGTTCTTCCTCTCTTGAAGAACGCGTGGGCTAAAGGCGTGACAAAACACACAGGATTCTTGGAGGTGGATAGCCCCCAAGCAATACATGCACACAGAGTGCCCATCAGTAACAGACATTTTATATCCACAATTATCACATTTTTTGAAGCCCGATGGCTTGTGTTCTTTTATAACCTTAGACATATCGGTATGACACTGTACACAATATCAGAAGACAAACCCGACACCAACAACAGAAAAACGCGGGAACTATGCCTAAAAGTTCGTTAGAACAACAAACACACAGGGAAAAAAGGACCTCTAACTTAAACGGCCCTGACAAACAAAACAAAGGAGGACTAGGTCCTCTAAGTTAAACGGCCCTAGCCCAAAGGGACAGGGCAACCACCGAACAAGCACACACAGGGAAACTGGGACAAACACAACTAGAGGACTAGGTCCTCTAACTGAAACAGGCCTAGCCCATAAGAAGAGAAGGAACATAAACGGCATACCAAGACAAAAAGCCATGAACAGGCTACCCAAACAGTTTTATCAAAAAACAGAGACTAGCTATGAAAATAGCTTTTGGAGCAACAAACTACTAAAAAGTAGAAGAAAAGTTATACTTAGCCACGGCCAAGAGCGAGACCACGTCTGAGCGTAACGAGCAGCAAACGAGATCGGGGAAAGGGAGCAGTGCAGCATGGGATATCTCTTAGCCACGAGCCAATTGAAGACTTCGAGCTAGAGTATGGCTGAGTCGGAGCCAAGGTTCTGCTCTGAACCCACGGGTAAGAATGTAGGCGAGAGTGGACTACATAACATCATAAGTTACCCTAGTAACTATTTTATATGGTCAAGATGGGTTACAAAAACTACAATTCAAGTTAAAGCAATTGCATGATTTGTTATGCATATTTACTTGTATAAGAAAATCATCATGCTTCCCCTCGATGTTCAATGTAGTGTATGTCTGGGGTGTTTAGGGTTGCCGGGAAGTGCTAGAGAATCATCAGATTTCCTTCATGGAAATATCTGTGGGAATGGAAGGTGTGTTGAGTGGTTCACTGGTAGAGTAGTCACTGCTTGGAACAGGCTGGTAAAATGGAACAGGACAAATATTGGTTTGGATATTTTAAGAACAGCCTGGAAACACACCACATGAAGTAGTAAATGGCATTCTGGCAAAACTATATGGGCATCTTTGCCCATGCCTGAAGTACTGATATGTGTGTATGTAAGGAAGGAAATATACTTACAGCAAATAAACTAGAAGGGCCTCATAATTTAAAGTCTATAGACTGTATAAACATGCTTGGAGGGAGTTAATAAGAATAAGCATCACAGCTTCTGGTCTCTCAAACAACTAAGCAACAGCCCAAAAAAAAAACACACAATAGTTATGTAATGTATGATTTTAGTAAATCTAGACATAAAATATATAATTGCCATATAAGATGAAGCAGTCTGCTGAATTCAGATATTAAAGCAGGATTTAATAACATGGGCTTGTGTATAATAACACTACTGCCTTAACTTGTCATAAATGACATACACTACATTGAACATCAAGGGGAAGCATGATGATTTTCTCATATAAGTAAATGTGCATAACAAGTCATGTAATTGCTTTAACTTGAATTGTAGTTTTGTAACCCATATTGACCATATATAATACTTAAGCTGTTACCAAGGTAACTAATGTTTTATACATGACATCAAACTGACAAAGTTGTTCAAGAGAAACAATAGAAGCCTGAACTTAAATGTCACAGAATGTAACAATCATATTCTGAACAAATAGTATTAAATTGACAATAATCACTCAATTTAACCTTTGTTAATTATACAAAAATAGAATGTTGCCATTTAAATCTAAAAACTTTCAGTATATGCCAAAAAATGGCAATTTATGAATATGGAAAAGGAACTTGTAATCATTAATCACAATAAGTGAATTTGTTGTTTTTAACCTATAATTTCACTCATTTTATAATAAGAAATGACATATATGAAAATCCTTACGTGTAGGAAATGGGGGAAATGGATGCACTGATAATTAAAATGCACTAACTTTTTGTTCACATAAAACAAATGTGATGCTTTAAGTATGTTAGCAACAAACAAAAGTATTACTTAAATGTTGGGAAACAATGAAATATAGTTTCTCATATATCCAATAAAATACAATGTATTATAATCATTAGGTATAGATATTATTACCATCTATTTATATTATGCAATAAGTTTTGAAAGACTTCATCAATAAGGGTGAATATGTTAGTAAGTAACTGTGTGCTATAATCTTTTACTGAGGCTTTATATACGATGCATCCTACTTTACTATGACTGAATTGCTTCTCATCTAACTTTCATGTAAATATTAATTGCTTATAGAATAAGTAGACATTTATATTGTATTAGAATTCTGTCTAATCTACAATAGTACTATATCTGTTCAAAATAATATAAATACTGCTTATTCATGTTACAAATATTCTCATAGGTTCATACTAGGCTATCGGCCATGGGGTCTATACAAGCCTAGCCAAAAAGTTCCCTGGCTTTCACCACCCAAGAAGGTTATTTTCCTGTGCCTCTGTCAAGCAAAGCCACAGAGGTGATCCCCAGGGTGAATTTCCTATTTCCCATCCAACTGTCTAGATTCCTCTTAAATAGGGCTAATGAGGGGCTTTGCTTGACGTGAATGGGTAGTCAATTCCAGAGTATGGGAAGTCTCTGGGACAGGAATCTGTCCCTCCAGCATGTTCTGTTTATTGTGGTGGCAAGGTATAGGTCCCTGGAGCATGTGGCACAGAGAGATTGCAGTTTCTTTAAGTGTAGCATGTCCAACAGAACTGGGTTTGATAAGTCTTTGTATGTTAGACAGAGGTCACCTCTGAGTAGGTGATGGGCGATGGAGTAGAGCTGGAGTTTTTTGAGGCGGTCTGCGTAAGGCATCTGTTTGAGGCTGGTAATCCTCTTAGTGAGGTATTTCTGTGGCCTTTCTAGTTGTTGCAGATGTCTTGCGAGGTACATGCCAAACGAGGCGTTGTACTCTATGATGGGTCTGATGAGGGATGAGTAGAGAGGAACAATGACCTTTTTTTCTGGAGGAGAACCCTTTAGTGTTGAGGTATGCTACATAGGATTTTGTGACTACTGTGGCGATGTGATTGTCAAAGGAGAGACTAGTGTTCCACCTGTGTCCCAAGGTCTCATCACACTTTCAGTGTTAAGTAGGCTACCGCCTATGTGGTAGTTCATGGTACAGTGTTTTTCCAAAAGGGGATGACAGTACACTTTTTAGCACTGAGCTTGAGGCCATGACTTTGACACCAAGCATCTCACTGAGGCCCCTTTGTAGAATGTCCACATCATTAGGCGATTCTATTATGGCTCCCAGTTTGCAGTCATCTACAAACTTTGTTAGTCAAAGACCTTCTGTATTAGCCTGGATGTCTGAGAAATAGATGCCAAACAGGAGAGAACCCAGGACTGAACCCTGTGGTACTCCACTTGTCACTGGTTTGAAGTCGGACTTGGAGTTGGCTACTTTCACTGTGTGGGTTCCATCCGTGAGCCAGTTGGCCACCCATCTTGTCACATAGGGATTTATGCCCAGTCTAGTCAGTTCATTTATAATTCCAGAGTGGGGGGTGGTGTCAAAAGACTTGGTGAGGTCAAGATAGGCTGTGTGCACCATCTTACCCTTGTCCACAGCTCTGGTGACTGCTTCAAAGAAGTCAAACAGGTTTAGGAGACATGATCTTCCTTTTACAAATCCGAACTGGGTGGGGTCCAGCATTTGCAGGTTACCTATGTCTTTGTTTAGAAGTTCCATGATGACGCGTTCCATGGCCTTGCAGACCAGGCTCATCAGGCTAACGGGGCAGTAGTCCCGGGGTCTGTGGTGGCGCCCCCTTTGTGGAGTGGGATAACCGTCACTGTGCGCCATTCAGTAGGCATAAAGCCTGATGTGAGGCTATGACTGAACCTGGTACTTAGGTGGGGTGCCAGTTCACTCTGTAGTTCATGCAGAACGCAGCCTGGGATGTTGTCTGGTCCCACGGATGCTGTGTTTTTGCCTTTGGAGAGTGCAGTCTTAACTTGTGCATCCGTGATTACAGGGGCTATGCAATCTTTTGGTATACGGATGGGCCCTTTGGGGGGGTAAAGTTTGCACTGAACCTATCCGCCAGAATGTTGGCAATATCAGTTGGTTCTGTATATTTTATTTATTTATTTATTGCATTTGATTACCGGGAAAGTCCACTGGGCCTGACAAACCCATTTTCATTGGAGGCCCGGGGAGAAAAGCTCCACAATTATATATACAGAAAATTATGAAACAGTACAGTAAAATTATAATTGGAGAAAAGCTGTACAGTTATTTGCAGACAAAAGTTTTCAAAACAAATTTTAAGACAATACAGTAATCATATGTAGTCAAAATTATATACAATACAGGGAATAATAGACATTTATGGACATAGCAACTATTTGATTTTATACAATAAAGTGAGAGTAAGAGATCTCCAGAGGTGACAGAAACAGAAAAAGGCTGACAATCTGGAATAGTAATAGTTAGGATACAGAGAGGAGAGCTAGGGAGAGAAGAAGAAGTGTATGGCAGAGTGGTATAGGGGAAGAAGAGATAGTAAGTTGGGAGGGTCAGGTTTTATGGTTATTGGTATAGCTACAGGAACAAATCCATTGTGTAGTGAGATGAAATTTAAGTGATTTTTTAAAGGTAATGGGATTATTGATTGCTCTAAGTCCAGGGGGGGAGATTGTTCCATAGCTTGGAGACAGAAAAGGAGTATAACATATGTCCAACGGAAAGCTTAGGCTTATCGACATTTAGTAGTAGTTTATTTTCAGATCTAAGTTGCCGGTTTGGGTGGTAGATGGTCAGTAAACTAGTGAGGGATGGACAGCCATCAGGGGAATAAATGAGTTTGTGGGCAATAGTAAGTTGTAGATATGCTAGATGTTGGGGGAGTTCAAGCCAGTTGAGTTCTTGTAGTGTAGTACAGTGATGAGTGGAGAGTTTAGCATTGGTGGCAAATTTGGCAATTTTGTTGTAGCATGAATTTAGTTTGTTTTTTGAGAGAGGATTGTATGTTTGTAAGGATGGGTGCGCCATATAGGAGGGTTGGAAGCAAGTATGCTGAGGTGAGAGCGTGTTTTGCCAGAGGAATAAGATAGTGGTTATGTCTATAAAGGGATCCTAGTTTCTGATGTTTTTTTTGATGTTATTATGGATATGAAGGTCAAAGGTTAGGTTGTCATCAATGATGACACCAAGCAGCTTAGTGTTGGGGACAACGTCTATGATAATTTTGTTTTGGGATTGAACAGTGAGTTCCGACTTATTTATTGGGAAGTTTTTGGTTGGAGTAAAGATAAGGAGATTTGTTTTGTTGGGGTTTAGGGCTAGATGGTTCTGGGACATCCATGATTCAGTGGAGGAAAAAGCTTCTTGGGTAAGCTGTTGTAGTACAGAAGAAGCTTTGGAGGAGCAGATGATAGTGGAGTCATCTGCATATTGTATTAGAGTAGAGTTTGAAAGACTAGTATGGTAATCATTGATAAACACATTGAAGAGGAGGGGTCCTAATATGGAGCCTTGGGGTACACCTGTTTTGGTATTTATGAATGGAGAGGAGCGGTTTTGCCAGTTGGTAGACTGTTGCCTTTTGGTAAGATAGTTAGAGAACCACTGGAGAGTAGAGGGAGATAGGATAAGGTTGGATAGTTTGAGTAGTAAGAGGGGGTGTGAGACTGTTTCAAATGCTTTTGAGAGATCGAGAAAGAGTGCAGATACTATGGATCCAGAGTCACGGGCTCTGTTAACAGTGTCTAGGAATGAGATAAGGGCGGTATTGGTACTATGTCCTGGTCTAAAACCGTGCTGGGTGGGGGAAAGCAGTTGTGCGACTAGGTGATTGAGTAGCTGGGTTTGGATACATTTTTCGAGTGTTTTTGAAATGGGGGAGAATATAGCAATGGGTCTGAAGTTAGAAATGTCAGAGTTGTTGTCACCTTTATGAAGTGGAAGAACATATGCTTTTTTCCAGATATCGGGTATGCATGATTCTTGGATAGATCTACTGATGAGGATGCTGATGGGATAAGCTATTGAAGGGGCTAATTGGTGTAGGAATTCAGGAGGAAGGTTGTCGGGGGCAATAGTGCATGATTTTATTTTGAGAAGGAGTTTTTTTATGGTTGAGGTGGGTATGGGAGAGAGAGAAAAAGTAGGAATAGAAGTGGAAGGCGGAGGAGATACATTGTTGTTTGGTGGATTGGTGTCAATGGGAGGGAAGGTGGTAGTGAGTTTATTGATGGAGTCTATGAAGTATGAGTTAAAGAGTGAAGCTAGCTCGGAGGGTGATTTGTCAGGGTTTGGGGATGGATTGTGGTGTGTCCCAGGGTGTAGAAGGGCATTGACTGCTCCCCAAAAGTTTTTTGGGTTATGGTAGTGTTGATTTTGGATTCTTTGGAAGTGATCTTTTTTATTTTTAGTAACTAATCGTTTGGCTTGATTGTGAAGTTGTTTGTATAGAGTCAGGTTGGAATCTGTTTTGTTTTTTGCCAGGATTTCCAGGCTTTGTCTCTAGGAGGCCATGATTTTTTTTTTGTGGCCAAGGTAAGCCAATTAGCATGATTAGCTTTTACTCTCTTTTGTCTCTTGGGGGCTAGAGTATTAAGGATACTGAGAAATGTGGAGTTAAAGGACTCTACTGTTTCATTTAGGGGGAGAGATTTTAAAGGATTCCAGTTGATTTTGTGCAACACCTCATTGAGAACTGTGGGAGAGAAATTGGATAGATCTCTGGTATACTTGTATTGATGTAAATTTGGTATATTGTTGGGCTTGCGTACCATAAATGCTGATGAGTGGTCACTGATACTATCTGGGAGTATACCTGAGGTGGAGATATTTTTAGGGTCTGATGCCATGATCCAGTCTAGAATTGTATCTTTGCTATTTTGTTTGTTTGGTCTTGTGATATCTGAGATTAGTTGAGTGTAGGTGTGAAGGTTTAAGCCTAAGGATTGTTTGTCATTGGAGATATCCGACCAGTTAATATTGACATCACCTAGGATGATGGTTTCATTTTTTATGTTGTTGGCAGTCCAGGCAAGGACGTCTTCTAAGATTGGAATGCTATTGCCTGGTGGGATATATATAACTATGGTACATAGCTTCTTTTGATTGTTGAGTTTTAGGAAGGAAATGAGTAATTCTGCATTGGAGAAGGTGGGAGAAGTCTTAGAGTAGGGAATCACTGTGAAGGTGTTTGGATATAGTAGGGCTATGCCACCTCCTTTTTTGTGTGGCCTGTCTTTTCTTAGACAGGAGTAGTTTGGTGGTAGAAATTCTGTCTCTTTTATATATGGCTTTAGCCAGGTTTCAGTGATGGCTGTAAAGTCGGTTTTGTATTGGCTTAGCCATCCATGTAGTTGGGGTATTTTATTTCTTATACTTTGGATGTTAATATTAGTGAAATAGAGGGACTTTTTGTCATTTAGGGTATGTTGAGAAGTGGGAGAAGGGCCGCGATTAGGGTGTATATCACCACTTAGGAGTAGAACTGGAAGGGGAAGGTAGGATTCTGGATGAGGAAAATTTTGTTGGTTTTTGGATTGATGCTGAAAAGGGCTAGGTAAAATATTATGTGTGGAAAGGATTATTAATCTGGATTGTAGGATTAGGTTGTTGGTGTACAGACTGGACCAGACTGCTGAGTAGCTTTGGAGGAAGCTAAAGTGAGGGGTTGTTGAAGATGATGGTGTGTGAGATATAAGAGCTTGGTGAGGAGAGGAGAGGTAAAAAAGTAAGGAGAGATAGGATGTGAGTATAATGAGGGCCAGTTTGTACATGAAGGACATAATGAAATCAGTAGGTTAAATTTAGGAGAGAATCTTTTACAGAGGTAGAAAATTGTTATGTAGGTGAGATAGGTGTGGAAGGTATGAGAGTTGTAAGTATAGAAGTAAAGGTGTAATACCAGAGTAAGTTAGAAGGGTGGGTATATGATATAGGGGGTGGGGATGTACCTAGAGTGTAAGGTGAAAGAAAGGGGATAGACTAGGAGGAGCAGAGGTGTGTGGTCCAACTGAATGTGGGGGGAGGAGTCTGGGTAAGTATAAAGGTAACGGATGTAGGGGTGGGTGAGAAAGGGGGTAGGGTAGAGGAGCGTAGTGAGCCCGAGCGTACCTAGGGCAAACGGAGTGGGGCAACCCCAGCTGAGAGGTGAGCCTGCTAGAAACAATCAGGAACTTTACCAATAATGTCATTCTCGTAGGCTAAGGTTGGGTTGTGGGAGAAAGGGAGAGTTTGGTAAATGTAGTTATTTACATGGGCAGTAAAATTTTTTTTATATTGAAAGTATTTCTTAGTTGTAATACCTTACCATATCTCTTCAAAGTCAGGTTTGGTATTTAGCATTTCTTTTATTTGTTATGATATTCTTTATTGTTTTACTTCTTTTAAAGTAGATTGGTTATTTTGTATTTAATTGGGAAGTAAGAGCACGCTGTCGTTTAGGCAGGCCTAACTCCTGCTTGCTATATCAGGAGTAAGGTGTTACAAACACTGTATATTTTATGGTGTTCAAAGTTCCGTAATTCAAGTTGGGTGGCAGTAAGGGGATGCAGTCTAAATTCACAAATGAACCGAGTGATTTAGAAAGGTCAGGGTGGTCTGAGCGAGTGTACAAGCCAGATGAAACTCTAACAAATCTTAAAAAAAACAGAGTAATAACACCAGTAGAAACGAAAAAAGTAGGTTAACACCTACACTTAGCTTATTTGTTAGGTCGCCTTAAAATGGAGGGGGTGGGTGTCCAGTATGAAGCGCTCAAGAGGTTCTGAGCATTTGTATAGATGGGGCAGCCCGTTTATAGAAAAAATGCTGGCTTTCTGAACTGCAAAAAAAAAATGAGAAAGACTGTGGTCAAATTAGCAGTACACAGTGCTAGGAAGAGGTATTGGCTTATAATAGTAACATGCAGAGAGCAGGAAGGTATAGGCAGAATAAGGTGGATAGGCAGGAGGGAGTGGGGCGTTCAATTGAAAGGACAGGAGAAAAGAGAGCATAGTCCAAGTAAAAAGCAGAGGTTTGCAGAGGGGAGAGAGAACTGAGGAGAAATGAAGATTGAGCGTATAGCCTGCTGTAAGCTGTAGCTGTATCACTTAGAGCCAGTTTATCAGCATTTAAGTAGATGCAACTGCAGCACTACATCAGACAAGAATTCCAAATAGTGAGTTGTAAAACAGTTCTCCCGTGGGAGTGAATAACATTAAAAATTCTCAAATCAGCTATGTGTTGCATATATGAAGTGAAGTCAATTACTGTAGATAATGATCTTTAACTCAGTGTTCCCGAGGGAGTAATCATATACATAATCACTGTAGTTTCAGCAGGACCTAGAAGCAATAGCTAAACTACAGTTTGCAACTGTGTGCGGAGCATTAACAGACTCGGGTAGGTTCCCGCACAAAAACGGGCAAAACTGTAATACAAATATAGCAAAGGATCGGTGCTCTATCAGACTCTATTGCCCCAGCTGGATAACAGTTTAACAGAGGAAAACCTTAACATTCCATTATAACAAAACATCTGGCGATATACCAAAGTGCAGTACATACTATAGACATTAACATACAGCATATATTCAGATTATAAGCTCAAGGTAAGTGAGTCGCTTAATAACATCTAATGTAGGTTGGAGCATAAGATTAATTAAATGCTCCCTACAGCTTATTCTAAGGTAAAGGACACGAGTATTTTGCATAAAAACAGACTTAAAAAAAAAAAACAGACTTACTGGCTTGTTCACTGCGCAGGGACCGAGGGACGCCTAGGATGGGTGACAGTTATTTAAAAATGGCGCCCACATTTAGGAGGGCTTTTCATAGAGTTACTGTTGGGTGGGGTGGGGGGAGGACTACGCACGTGGGTAGGGTAGGAGATAAGTTACACAGAGTGCAGAGTCCCGCCCAGCCGAGAGGTGAGCCTGCTAGAAACAATCAGGAACTTTACCGATAATGTTGTTCTCGTAGGATAAGGTTGGGTTGTGGGAGAAAGGGAGAGTTTGGTAAATGTAGTTATTTACAGGAGCAGTATCTAGTGCCATTGTTCTGTAGCTCGGTGCAGATCTGAGTGTTGCCACTGAGATTCTTGACATAGCTGTAGAATGTTTTGTAGTTGTCTTTAGAATCAGCAATTTTATTTTGGTATCCAGCTTTGGAGGATTTTATGAGGGATCTCAGCTTCTTACTGAGGGTGACCAGAGAGTTCCTGCAATCAGGGGATTTTACTCTTTTTTTGCAACAGCTTCTTCCTTCTGTTGTAGAGTTTGTTTATGGCAGGGGACCACCAGATTGGCTTCCTTTTTTTTTGGAGGACAGCGTCCTGGTTCTGTTGGGGATGGCACAATCCATGCACTCGTGTATGTGTTTATACAGTGCATTTGTACATGATTCAGCAGTCGTACCTCTATTATCCATCTGCACGGGTGTAGTGAAGCTTGCCACTTCTGTCTTAACTCATTAACCCCGAGTACTTTCTCATGGCGCCTGTGTTCTTAAACCCAATCGCGCCATGATAAAAAGAGGGTCCAGCAGCATGTACTTCCTTTCTTTCTGCAAAGAAGTGGAGATTTTACCTGCTACTGGATCCTCTTATTTTCAGCCCTACCAGGACCTCCCATTCAGTTCGGCTCAACATCTACCTTCTTTTCCTCCCAGTAAGCTTATTCTGTACAGGGTGAGGCATATATATATATATATATATATATATATATATATGTGTGTGTGTGTGCGTGTATATATATATGTGTGTGTGTATGTATATGTGAGTGCATGTGTGTGTGTGTGTGTGTGTGTGTGTGTGTGTATGTGTGTGTGTATGTGTATGTGTGTGTGTATGGCTGAATACTGTCACTGTTTTTTTTTTGGGATACGAGCAAATGTTTTTTTTCTTTTCACAGGACTGTTTAGCCCTATTTATTCCTTTTACCATAACAAACAATGCATCTTATTGGCCATTGCCGATTGTGGTAATATATGCTTCATATCTTTGTCAACTACTTCACCTGAACATCGTAGCATGTAGTAATTTCCTGCATCACACAGTCAATACATAGTTTTCTGGTGCACTGCTTGTCACGTGCCTCTGTGTAGGTATATTACATCACAATGTTGTATACCATTCTGTTTTCAGGTGTTATTTCAAGTGTAAAGCAACACAGCCCCCAACGAAGATGCCATCCGTTGAGGAGAAAGCAAGCAGCATTTACCTGTTGGGTGAGAAAACAGAGACTGATGGCTGTAGCAGTGGTTCAGACACAGGTATGTACCTTGAGCCACCATATAATGCCAACCAGAGTGAGGATGAAGATTATGACACAGAGGATGAGATTCCACTCGCACGTCTACGTGAAAAGGCCATTGCCTGTTATACGGATGATGCCCCTGTGCCTGCCATTCCTGAAAGACCACTACAAGCTGCCAAAGCAGATCTGACCAGTAATTATGACACTGACCATGACAGTGAGGACGAAGTGCCACTTGAACTCCTAAAGAAGGTGACCACACACGATGGCCACCCAGTGCAGTCAGAGTTTGATGCAGATGATGACTTGCCTTTATCTGTGTTCAAGAAAGCACGTGGTATGACTGATGCACCAATGCAGTCCTCCACAGTGCATGACACTGCAAGTGCTGACAAGGGTGTGGATGTGTCTTCGACTGTGCATGACGTGGAAAGTAGTCCAGGGTATAGTGACTGGGATGGAGAAAATCCACTAGATATGAGTCCAAGTAGCTCCTTGTCAGGCAATATGGTTGTGTCTCAGCAGGGAACGTCTGTTAGTAGTTCACTAACAACTGCATGCAGTACAGTTGCTACTGGCATTGAGAGAGCACCATCTCTCAACCCTTCAGCCATTTCCACTCCCAAATGCTCCACGCGACCCAGTCGGGTACCCAGAGCATGCCCACCACATAAGTTCATGTGGGAAAAACACCTCCAAACTTGTGGGGCCAGTAGGACCAGTAAACCACTTGGGCTCAGATAGCACAGAGATGGACTTCCTGAATGTTCCCAGAGGAGCTGTACACCCTTATTGCTAATGAAACCAATCGCTATGCTGCACAGAGGCAGGCCGCAGCAGGCAAGGTTGATACATGGTGGAGTCTTGTTTGCCCAGGAGACGTGCACATTTCTATATCAGAATATACATAACTATTGTACATGTTCCTGAATACAGGCAGTATTGGGAAACGCACCATGTATACGGTCGCTTCCCAATAGTGGAGTACATGACCATAGACAGGTTTGAAAAAATTCAGCAGTACTTCTACTGCAACGATAACAGCCTGAGGCTACCACAGGGTTCTGTGGGTCATGACAAGCTACATTGTGTATGGCCAATACTGGATGCAGTACTTCATGCATACAGGACATATTACAATGTGCATCGTGAGGTGGCTGTAGATGAAGCCATAGTTGGCTTCCGTGGACGATTGACATTTAGACAGTTTATGCCTGGTAAGCCCGAGAGGTATGGCATTAAGGTGTGGGTGTTGGCAGACTCGACCAATGGGTATGTACGTGAATTCTAGGTATACACTGGAAAAGCAGAGCAGAATACAGAGGTAGGACTGGCACACAGAGTTGTGGTTGACTTAACTAGGGGACTGATTAGCAAGAAGCATCAGATTTACTTTGACAACTTCTTTACCTCTGTTCCGCTGGCACAGCAATTGCTGAAACATGGTCTATACTGTTGTGGAACCATGTGCACCAATAGGTCAGGATGGCCTCTAACATTCAACAAGACAGGCCATCGGAAAAGCAGCTCGATGCTACTACAAGCAATTGCAGATTGGACCACTGCTAGCTACTGAATGGAAGGATAGCAACCCAGTATTCCTCCTATCAACTAACTACAACCCAACCTTGCCAGTCTCCAGCACACACAGGAGAAAGCACGATGGAAGCAAGGCATTGGTGCCATGTCCACCAGTAGTAAACATGTACAACAGTTACATGAATGGGGTGGACCGAGCAGATCAGCTCAGGACAAATTATCCCATTGCCAGATAGGCCCGCAAATGGTGGCTAAACTTGTTCTGGTTCTAATGGGATGTGGCCATTGTCAATGCTTTCATTATATTCTGAGACAGTAACAGCCACCAGCAACTGTCACGCTCTGGACGTGCTATTCCAGCAACACAGTTACAGTTCGGAAGGAAGCTAGTCTTGCATCTACTTGCCAGTTACACAAAGAGGAAAAGATGCACTGAGATTACTATCCCAGAGGCTGTGAACTGATGTGAGCATGGCTCTCACTTTCCAGTGGAATGGCGTAAATCAAGATGTAAAAACTGTGTCAGCAAGGGTAAATGTGCTGAGCCATCAGGGGGTGCCCGACTTGCAAGGTCAACCTGTGTGTCAAATGCTTTGGCGAGTACCATGGCCATAAATTTCTAGTGGGTTACTGACATCAGGAATGGCATATGTTGCGATGCACAAGACAAATCAATATGCGTTTGCTCTTTTATTTATTTATTTTATTTATTTTACATTTGATGACCGGGCTAGTCTAGCTGGATATATGTCCATTTTCAGTAGAGGCCCGGGGAGATGAGCTCCAAAGTTAAAATGAATTTACATTAATGAAATACATGAAAATAACAGAGTAAAAGAAAACATTATAACTGGTGACATAGTTATAAAGTGTAAAAATGCAGTAAGTAGAACATAAATGGTAAAAATATTGTTACAAAAATATTGTTACAAGTGACATTCTTGGAGAATACTAGCATAATGTACAGTAATTGAGGATAAAGGAAAGTAGGAAGAAAATAGCAGTTATAAAAAACACATATATATATATATATATATATATATATATAGATAGATAGTAAGAAGGAGAAATAGATCAGTGGAGGTAAATATGAAGTAGATTTAGGGTTCTGGCAGTTGTGTTGGTGGATGCATCACGGGGGGCATACCCAGCCACCATGGATCTTATGATCCACCTGGATCGCAGTTGGGAACTTGGAGACTCTTCAGCTCAGTCCCATAGCGCTGCTGTCCTAGGTAAGCATGGCCTTGGGAGTGCCACTGTGATGCACTGTTTCCCTCTGGGAAAGGACACATGCAAAAAGACAAAGCCTGGGTCAGTCTTGGTCTTTTCCCATGTTGTCTTGGTGTAGCTCTCCAGTCAATCTCCCTCTCTTCAGGTGTAGTCAATGTATGTAGGTGAGGGTAGTAAATGTATGAAGGTCAGGGCATCAATTAGTAAGTTATTTCTGTCCCTCATCCTTTAAGCCCATTGCTGAATAGGCACATGTAAAGAGAAAAGGCAGAGGTAAGGCAGACTGCTGACACTGAAGGAGGTCGCAAGACAATAGTGGTATCAGCAGTATGAGTGGGCAGCCAACACAGGTATGGGACACTTCAGATAACCACCAGCTGGAGCCCCATGCCTGTCCTTGGCATATTAGTGGAGCGGCGGTCCTTACCCTGTCTTTTCTCTTTACATGTGCCCTGTGCCCCCTTGTCAGTGTCCACCCATGCAGTATTTCAGGTAAGGTAAGACTGTATCTTCTGCTGTTCTGGGAATCACTGGAAAGTGGTGTAGCTCGCCACTCAGTCTCCCTCCCTTTAAGTGTAGTAAATGTATGTAGGTCAGGGCAAGAGGGTTTACATTACCTCCCCCCTTTCACTCCTTATGGCCATTGCCGAAAGGACACATGTAAATGAAAAAGGCAGAGGTAAGGCAGAGTGCTGTCACTGCATGCAATCGGGAGTCCTTGCAGCTACCAGCAGTCCGAGTGGGTAGCCAGCACAGGTATGGAACACTTCAGACACCCATGACCTGAAGCCCCATGCCTGTCCTCAGCATATTAGTGGAGTGACAGTCCTTACCCTGCTTTTTCCATTTACATGTGCTATTTCTGTGCCCCCTTGTCACTCATTGTGTGTAATTTGCTGTTTTCACGGGTAGTAGGTATGTACCTCTGCAGCGTCATCACCACTTATGTACCTAATGCAATAAATACTGCCCCTGTGGATAGGATGGAAGATTTGGATGGGCTAACCAGGTAATGCATATGATATACATACATATATATGTAGTCTTCCAATACATCTGTCAAGCATCAGTAGTAATCTGTTTGCATTTTCTTTCCTGTGCAGGTTTGTCCACCTTCTGACACCGACATGGCTTCACGACCAGAACGACAAGTGACAGTGTGGGTATGTGGCCATTCCTACATTCACTGGGCTGCCAGCCATGCTTCCGAAACTGAAAACTGGTATAACTTAAGCTTCCCCACATCCAGTGTGACGGTATACTGGATTGCAAGAAGAAGTACGCATTGGAGCAGAGTACGGCAGTTGTTGGAAGAAAAGTGTTCCATTTACCCTGAGCCCGATATTATTGTGCTGCACACTGGAGGGAATGATGTCATCAGTCAACCACTTGGAAGGCTACGTTTTCAAATCAGAGCAATTTTTGAACATCTGCAGTCATGGTGGCCACATTGTCATTTTGTGTGGTCTGACATAATTCCTCGCCAGATATGGAAAACAACAAAGTGTCAATGGGCAGTGCACAAGGCCAGATGTTTACAGAATGGGTTCATGCATGGCTTAATGCACAAGGTCGGTGGATCTACAATCTGCCATGACAGCATCACCACAGAAGATGTTCACCTGTTCAGAAG